>NC_136265.1:148824738-148904738 GCF_964187855.1 Myxine glutinosa
TCTTTCTGTCTTTATTTTATTATCTTTCCTTCTTCCTTGGTTTCTTTTGGTCCTGTAAATAGTAATAAATCATATTCGTATTTCAAACCTTTTTGCCTTCGTCTTCCTCTTCTTCACATCCGTGTCGTCTTTGTCTTTTCCCTCATTGAATATCTGTGGCACGATTTGGCCAACGTTTCAGAATCGGGTCTAGTCATTGTTAACGGTTCGGGCCGCGGCTGCCATCCGCTCGGCAATCCAGTAACATCTTATCCGCGGTCGCGAACGAAGCTGCTCACCGGTCTTTTCGGAGGCCGTGGTGCAGCTTCAGGGACCACATCGGTCAGTGACAAGCGAGAGGACTAATCCCTCCTCAAAGGGGAACCATAGGCCGACGTTGGGTTCCGTAACAATTGGTGTCGGGAGCGAGATACGGACCTGAAGCGCTTAGTGCGCTCAAATTACAGGTGGCCCGAGATTGTATTTTAAAATTCCAAAATTAAAAAATCGTGCCATGGATAGTCAAGGCGGCGGGATGCCGGTGGGGGAACTAGAAGAGGGGTTAGGGGTAACCCAGGACCAGAGGGAAGAAGAGGAGAGCAATGAGGAGGTGGTTGAGGGAGTTTCAGGTGCACAAAATGGCGCCCTCGCGCATGTGGTATCAGACGCACAAAGTGGCAGCTCGCACGAGCTCGGGGTAGCCGCGCCCGCTGCGCAAATAGGGGGAATTGATATGGGAGGCCAAATGGGAGCAATGGGGGGGGGGCAAATGGGAGCAATGGGGGGCCAAATGGGAGCAATGAGGGACAAAGCAAGGGGTATCAGTGAGCGTTTAGACAATAAATTTGAGGGGTTAGACAACGGGATAAAAGAGGTAAAGAATGGGTTAACGGGGCTAGAAGATAGGATGGAAGACAAATTGTGGGCAATAGGGGAGCAATCCGCCTGGGAAATCAAACAGATGGGGAACAAGATAGAGGAGGTGAAAATCGGGTTGGAAGGTAAACTGGATGCTCAGAGGGATGAATTGGGACAGATGAGGGTGGCATCTACTAAAGAAATGGAGGAGATGGGGGAGGAAATAAGACGAGGTGTAAGCGAGGAGGTCTCGGGGGTATGCGAGGAGGTAAAGCGAGGTGAGAAGCGTATGGAGAAAGAGGTGAGGAATAATACGGCTAGGTTACAGGGGGGCATAGAGGACCTGACGCAGGAGGTGGAACAGCTGATGGTGGGACAAAAAGAACTTGTGGATCAAGTAGAAAAGAACACTGCGGTACTAGGAGGGTTGAAAGCGACACAAAACGAAATAAAAAATGACTTGATAGCAACGAAGAGGGAATGTCAGATGGTACGCGAGGGACTGACAACGAGGTTGGACGAGGTGACGGGGGCAAAGGAGCACTAGTTATGGGGTTTATGGCAGTGAAAACTAGCCCGGGAGGGTTAGGATATCGTGTGCAGGGACCTAGAGATTGACAATAGGTAACGATAAGGTTAGTTAGTGACAATGATACCTGTAGTGGGGACGCAGGTAGATTAGTTTGGATTATAATGACGGGGGAGCGCAATAGTTTAAAGGGGCGAATGGGAAGCGCAAGTTCCAGAGGGGAGTAGTTAGATGAGATGATGCCATGTGTGTGAGGATCGAAAGTGTATGGAGCAGTGTATGAGTGAGTGATGGTGATGTGTGCTGTGTTGACCAAATGGTCCAGGAAGGAAGGAGGGTGCAGGTGGCACCAGGTGTGATTGCACAGGTGTGCAACAACAGGTTTATGGAGAATGGTCGAGTGGAACATATGGGGTATGGAATGAATGGTCGTGGAGTGAGTATGGTGGAAAATGTGGAGTGGAGTGGATGGTGCGAAGGTGTGAATGGGGGAAGAGTGGACCCCCCATCGCGAATACCCGGGGAGGGTAGTGTAAGAGTTAGGTAGAGGGTCAGGTTAAATGTAGAGGGAACTACACCTACGTGCCACACTAAACGTAAAGGTAATAGGCCCGGGACGTGCCTAAGAGGAGGAGGGTGCAGTGTTGTGGATATGAGGATTGTGTTTTTTAAAATTGTTTTATTGTGGACCCTCCTTCCTCCAGTTGTGTATAAAGGTCAAAGGGCGTCCCGTAATTAGGTCATAAACAATCACGTTAGCCAATCATAGATTTCCTCCTTGTTGGTAGTTATTTCCTTATTCTGTGTATTAGGTTAAGTCTCCGTTCCCACTAGTTGACATTCTCCATTGCACCAAGTGAAATAAGGTAGATCCCCTTTCATTCCCATTCCCAAAGCCTTTCCTGTCAACTGCATTCGCCGCAGCTGCTGGGCGGTTTTCACCGCGACTCCATTAGCCACGAGGTAGGCTTGGAGAAGAAGGGGGAGGAGCTGCCGAATCCTGGGCGTGCCCACCCATCGTCGTCGAGGGTGGAGCCAGAGGGCCCGTGCCGACCAATCAGGGCCGAGGCGAGCTCACCGATGGGCGTGTTCTAGAGGCCGGCGGTTTGATCGCCCGCGGCGTTATAAAAAGCACGCGCAGAAGCCTTTGACGGAAGTGCCAAGAGAGAGTTGCAAGAAGTGCCAAGAGAGAGTTGCAAGGAGTGCCAAGAAAGAGTTGGGAGGAGTGCCAAGAAAGAGTTGGAAGAAGTGCCAAGAAAGAGTTGGAAGGAAGTGCCAAGAGAGAGTTGCAAGAAGTGCCAAGAAAGAGTTGGAAGGAGTGCCAAGAGAGAGTTGCAAGAAGTGCCAAGAAAGAGTTGGAAGGAGTGCCAAGAGAGAGTTGCAAGAAGTGCCAAGAAAGAGTTGCACCAAGGTTCCAAGAAAGAGTTGCGCCAGAGAAGAGTGATGAGTTCTGGGTTCTGAGTACAAAAAGGAGTCCAGACCAGCTTGGTAAAAGGAGAGGAAGGGATCCCCACAAAGAGTTGCGCCCGTTCAGTTTGGCTCCACCAGCAGTTTGGCTCCACCAGCAGTTTGGCTCCACCAGCAGTTTGGCTCCACCAGCAGTTTGGCTCCACCCACAGTTTGGCTCCACCAGCAGTTTTGGCTCCACCAGCAGTTTTGGCTCCACCAGCAGTTGGCTCCACCAGCAGTTTTGACTCCACCAAGCAGCTTCGACCCGTTACCCCGCGGGAACCAGATCGCGGTGGCATCGGTGGCCGTCGAGGTCCAGCCCGACGTCCCGTGTGGGATCAAGCCCGAACCATCTGCCCCAGCTGAACCTTCCCATTCCTCCTTCCAATCGTTCCTGCCTCCATTTCCCCATTCGTGTGAGTCTGCCTTTTGTTTGTTCTGTCCTGGGTATTAATTAAGACTGTAATAGGTAAGCTAGAATTTTCACTGTGTCCTTCTGGTCTGTCCCTCTTTCTGTCTTTATTTTATTATCTTTCCTTCTTCCTTGGTTTCTTTTGGTCCTGTAAATAGTAATAAATCATATTCGTATTTCAAACCTTTTTGCCTTCGTCTTCCTCTTCTTCACATCCGTGTCGTCTTTGTCTTTTCCCTCATTGAATATCTGTGGCACGATTTGGCCAACGTTTCAGAATCGGGTCTAGTCATTGTTAACGGTTCGGGCCGCGGCTGCCATCCGCTCGGCAATCCAGTAACATCTTATCCGCGGTCGCGAACGAAGCTGCTCACCGGTCTTTTCGGAGGCCGCGGTGCAGCTTCAGGGACCACGTCGGTCAGTGACAAGCGAGGGGACTAATCCCTCCTCAAAGGGGAACCATAGGCCGACGTTGGGTTCCGTAACAATATATATATATATTATATATATATATATACAGTGGAACCTTGACTTACGAGTGCACCAACTTACGAGTTTTTTCGAGATACGAGCCGTCGCTCGGGCGGTTTATTGCTTTGAGATGCGAGCCGAGATTTGAGTTACGAGCTTTCGCCACCCGCCACCAGGTGGGTTCCGGTCACGTGGTTATCTTGCCGTGCAAGTATCTCTGCCGTATATCGCTGCATTTTTGTTTTCGCATGTTGGTTATTTTGAGTTTACGTCACCCGCCACCAGGTGGGTTCCGGTCACGTGGTTATCTTGCCGTGCAAGTACAGTATCACTGCCGTATATCGCTGCATTTTTGTTTTCGCATGTTGGTTATTTTGAGTTTACGCCACCCGCCACCAGGTGGGTTCCGGTCACGTGGTTATCTTGCCGTGCAAGTACAGTATCTCTGCCGTATATCGCTGCATTTTTGTTTTTGTTTTCGCATGTTGGTTATTTTGGAGCTTACGCCAGCCGCCACCAGGTGGGTTCCGGTCACGTGGTTATCTTGCCGTGCAAGCATATCTGCCGTATACCGCTGCTGTTTTGTTTTTGTTTTCGCATGTTGGTTATTTTGGAGCGTTATTTTGAAGGTTATTTTGAAGAAGAGGATGATGTGCTTGGATATAAAACACGCAATCGTCGAAAAACATGAGCGAGGTGTGCGTGTTGTCGACTTGGTGAGGCGGATGTGAAGGCAGCTGAAGATTTTATTATAACTTTTGCCGAACTGATAGAAGCCGAACGATACATCCCCCAGCAAATCTTCAACTGTGACGAGACAGGGCTCTTCTGGAAAAAGATGCCGAGGAGGACGTATATAACGGCAGAGGAGAAGAGCATGCCAGGCCACAACTTGTTCAGAGTGCCGGCGATAGCTCGCCTTCTCTTTGTGGAAGACACGGTGAGATCCTCAACATCCAACAACTAATGGGACGCAAACGGGGCGCCCAGTTTAGCGGTACACACATTGATGAATCACCCTGCCTGTGAAACACCGACATGACAGGTTATAGCTGGGTCGGGATTCAAACCCAGGTTGGACAGTTTAGAGTCAAGTGTGCGTACCTCCAGTCCAGGCCATCCTGCCAACTTGTATGCTGCATACAGGTGAAATATAAAGCGCGAGATATTTTTATATATACTGCATATTTAAAAAAAAATTGGTGTGGTTTTTGGCGGGCTGGAACGGATTAATAGCATTTCAATGCATTTTAATGGGGAAATTTGATTTGAGAAACGAGCAAATTGAGTTACGAGCTCGGTCACAGAACGAATTAAACTCGTAAGTCAAGGTTCCACTGTATATATATATATATATATATATATATATATATATATATATATATATATATATATATATATATATATATATATATATATATATATATATATATATATATATATATATATATACAGACTTGGCATTTAATATGGAATATTTTTTTTCCTTGACTTGGGTTTACTTTCTTAACTCAGTATATCAATCTGGTGAGTTTCTTTTACACTTTGGTGATTTATTTGTTAAAAGAACCATGTCACTGATTGTCTGTCGCAGCAAGAAGTCAACAACAGGATTATATCACAGGTGGCGTGGCAAAATGTACGGACAGGTGCATTTGATGATTGGCTTCACAGTTGGGTATACAAGGGTTGTTGCGTTCTGTATTAGTGGAAAATAACTGCTGCACATCTCCAAAAGTTATTGCCGCTTCCTCTGGAGATGGTCCGTCAACTCGACAATGCTGTTTGTCATGGAGTGGTGGCTTTACGAAATTACGGCATGAAACAGCATGCTATTGCTTGGCAGTATGGCATCACTCAAGGTCAGGTGTCAAAGATCCTGAAACGAAATGCTTAGAGGGGTGTCCCTACTCCAATACCGAGGCCAGGATGTCCCCGCAGAACCACAAGGAGGGATGATCACCAGCTGCACCGGTTAGTCTGCAGTGGCCATACCAAGTCAGCTAATCGGCTTAGGGCTGAGTGGCAGCAACTGACAAATGTGCCTGTATCCAGAAGGCAAGTCAACCAACGACTGGTTCAAGCAGGCTATCGTGCCAGGCGTCCCCTGAGAAAGCCACGCCTGACCAGACAACACCGCCAGCGCCGATTGCAGTGGGCCAGAGAGCACCGACAATGGCAGCCAGGACACTGGAATCACGTGATCTTCAGTGACGAGTCTAGATTTCTGGTCTATTGTCAAGATGGCCACGTCCGAGTGCGCAGACAAGTGCATGAAGCCTACAACAAAGATTGTATAGTGCCAAGAGTCCAAGCTGGAGGTGGTGGGGTGACCGTTTGGGCTGCTTTTCATGCAGGGGGCAAAACTGACCTGGTTGTTCTGAATGGAAACCTGAACCAGTTCAAGTACCGGGTCATTCTGGAAGAAACATTGCTTCCATTTGCTCGTGCAGCCTTTCGAGGAAACTTTGTCTTCCAAGATGACAATGCACGGCCTCATCGTGCTCGCATGATCCAACACTTTCTTGCTGACCGTGGTGAAGAGCATATGGAGTGGCCTGCCATGTCCCCTGATATGAATCCGATGGAGAACTTGTGGGCAGAATTAACGCGTCAAATCGACCACTTGGACCAGCAGCCGACCTCTGTGCATGAATTGCAGCAGGCTATTGTCACTGCATGGCAAGCGATTCCTGTCCAAACCTTGGCAAATCTCGTGAACAGCATGCCTCAACGTGAACGTGCTCTCCTGAATGCTCGTGGGGGTTACACGAAGTACTGAACTGTAATTTTACTGTCCGTAATCCCAGTCGTAATTTAACTTTTGTTTTTGTTAAAAAAAAAATTGGCTAATGTGCAAAATAAAGAGATACTTCTGGAAAACGTACAGAAGTTTAACACAGTACTGTCCATGAATTGAGTTCGATATCAGTTTACATCACTTTCAAGGATCAATTTATTTGTTTCGAAATGTCAAATGTGGTTTTTGTTTCTTTTAAAGGTCACATTAACAAAATCTAGAATAATTTCAACATAATTCCAATGAACTTTTGTTTCTAAGACATCTTGAAAATTAAGTTCACCCCCACAAAAAAATATTTCATATTAAATGCCAAGTCTGTATATACATATATATATATATATATATGTATATACAGACTTTTATGTATATATATATATATATATTGTTACGGACGCGGTTAAGATGTTATTTTGACCGAGCGGTGGTATTACCGCGACCGAACAGTTATTCCCCGACTAATACCCGATTTGCCCCAAACGTTGGCCGTATCGCACCGCAGCTGCTCAATATGGAAAACTCTAAAGCGACCGAATGCAAAGAGGAAGAAGACGTACAGAAGAGTAATTGGATTTATTATTTACACATATAAGCAGGAAGAAAGCAGTCACGTTTATTTACAGAAGATATTAGATACACAGTGCAACGCTAGCTTACCTACAGTCTTAATTAACCCAGGGACAGAACAAACAAGGACAGACTCACGCGGGGAATGATGATAGGACTGGCGGGAGATGGATGGCTGGCGGGATAGGGAGGTCCAACTGGTCCTGCAGCCGATCGACTCGTGGGCAGCCGCCGCTCCTTCGCGGCCCTGCTCCAAACTGCCGTCCAGGCCTCACGCTGCTGTGGCTGCAGTTTCGGTGGCTCCAGCTGCAGTAAATGCAGTTTCGGTGGCTCGAGCTGCAGTAAGTGCAGTTTCGGTGGCTCGAGCTGCAGCTCAACTCTGGACTTCTCTCGGACTCAACTCAAAGCGCCTCTCTTGGACTCAACCGCTTGGTCTTCCTCTCGTCTCTCTGTAAAAGCTCATCTCCTGGTTCATGGTTGGTCGAGTGGGGCTGGCTCACTCCTCCCCTCTATGACGAGGTGGAGACACGCCTTTCTTCTCCGACCCTGCCTCGTGGTCAATGGCGGTTATTGGAGGGGAGGTAATTTCCAATCGACGAAAGGGGGAATGGAGGTTTTGGGAATGGGAATGAAGGGAATCTATCTCTTTCACTGGTGCAATGGAGTATTTCAATTAATGGGAGACACAGCCTTACCCTAAAACACATAATAAGATATAACTATCGAACAGGGGTATTCTATGATTGGCTGACGTGCATGCTTTTGGACTAATTATGGGACGCCCTTTGACCTTTACACAACTCCGGAGGCAGGAGGCGCAGAATAAACAATAATAATAATAATAAAACACACAATAAAAAAAATACTGTCCTCATATCCGCAACAATATATATATATATATATATATATATATATATATATATATATATATATATATACAGGGCGGGCCAAAAGTAACCATACATAGGGAAAATAAACACTTTTATGAAATTACTCCAATAACGTAAGTTTTGCCGATTAACCTCTCCATTGACGTAAAAATTGGCTTCATCGGTAAACAAGATCCCAGATGAGAAGTTTGCGTCATCGTTCGAATTTGCTTAATACCCATTCACAAAATTCCATCCGTCTATCCGGGTCGTCTTCACTCAGATGCTGCGCCATATGCAATTTGTATGGATGCCATTTGTTTGCTTTCAAAATGCACCTGATACTCGATCTGCTGACACCGCTTTCTGCAGACAACCGTCGTGTACTTTTTAGGGGACTCCGTGTAAGCGTTGTTAGTATTCTGTCCGTTGTATCTTCATCTGTGGCTGTACGTCTGCGACCACTTAAAAAAACCCTATGTATGGCTACTTATGGCCCACCCTGTATATGAAAAATGATGTAATGGATTCCATTACTCTACTTAAAACTGTAAACAGGTGAGCTTGACCCCATGGAAACAAAGGCTTTCAAGATCATTTGAATCTCTCGCAATGAAGCTAGGTCTATGGGCTTGTTACTTCTCCATCGCCGACAGGTCACTGGTCTCTCTGTCTTCTTCCACCTAATTTCTGGTCTTGCACCCTCTTCCCTCTTCATGCTCTGTCCCCACCAAGTATTTGCCCGACACACACGGTCCACCATGAACCTCCTCCTCGTGAAACTGCCTAAATCCCGAACCACCGCTCCTCCTCCACTCGTTTATTTTTCTCTGTTCCCGCTTGTGGAACCACATTCCACACTCTCTTCAATCCAATTCTTCCCAATGGGTCTTCAAGACAGCTGTTCATCACTATCTCAGGTCATCACCCATCCAAATCCATGATCTTTTCTACACCCATTAAACCACCCCCACCATCCCAAAATTTTGCTCATGTATCCATCTTATCCACCCCATGCGTTCTCTCCTACCCCTCATCGTTACCTGCATCCCTGGTTTGTCCATCTCCGTCTACCTTCTCCCTCTGCTCTGCTGTTGGCGTTTCCCCTTTCTCCTGCTGTTCCCTTTGTTATGTTGTGTCCTGATCTATTCTGTGTCCGAGCTCTTCCATGAGCCTGGACCAAGTATTAAAACAGCTGGTCTGTAATTCTGAGGACCAGTCTTGCCTTCGTCCATGTGGATAAAACAAATGACATTTGCTATCTTCGAAATGGATGGGTTGGGGTTTTGGGTGTAGGGCCTGTTGAAGAGCACAGAGAAAGAATGTATCAATTCCGCAGAGGAAGATTGGAAAGCTCAGGCACTGACGATGTACTAAAGCCAGGAAACAAACAAATAAAAATACTTCGTGACCTTCTCAGGTGGAAAACTAACAGAGTCCAGGTGGAATTGGGTGTGGTGTTGACAAAAAATTGTTTATACATCAATTTAATTGTTTGTTCTGGGATATACTGTCTTTAAACGTTATATCATCAAGAAAGATGTCCTGTATTGATTTAAGGACTCAAATAATCCTTCGGAGGAAGGTAACAAGCCGGAAGTCTTGTGTACCACCTTTTGAGGACACTAAACATATGGCGGCTTCTTCCGAAAAGTGTTCTCGAGAAGGAAGTTAACAAATACACTTCCTGTTAAACTATTTTTTACATGGTGTGTAAAAACGACCTCTGTCTATCGATGCTCACTCTGGCTGTCCCAACACCTATAACTGCAAGTAACCCAGAACACAGGCCAACGTAACGCAAGTCGCCACCCATGTTCATGCACTTATGCACGTACGTGCTTGCGCACACAAGGTGATGTCAGTCTCGAGTAGAGCGGGACTTGCTTGCTCTCTGCTGGCCAAAGGGAACTTTGCGATGCAACAGGAGTTCAGAAAACCCGTAGCTCCTGAAATAAAACACCAATGATTGCGTTATCCACTTTATTTCAAAAATGATTTTTGCAAATTCCTAACCACAGAAATCAAAAGCATTGTTTGGAATAAACCAGGACCTTGTTTGTCTTCATCTCTATTTACTCTCCTTTCGATCAAGCTCTAATCATAACCAGCAATGGAGCAAGTAGTGGTACCTAGTGAAAGCAGATTGTACCAAAAAAAACCCCTAAAATGTGTGCTATCGTTTACATACCTTACATAAATTTCCTTTCCTCTGACGTCACAATAACTGATTAAATGAATACGGGAATGTATGTCACATAAGCTCACAGCAAGCACTTGCTTGGTTACATATGGAAAACGATTGGAGAAACGGCACTAAATATGCTGACAATTTTAGTGTGTATAATATGTATATATACTGTTGCGGATCCGGGGGTCGGCGCTCCCCTTACCAAGGGGGGGTTAATCCCCTTGTCTTTTAAACTGGCCGATCCCTCAGCCCTGGAAATTATAATGCTCCTCTGCGGTCGAGATTGGCCAGGGTGATTGGTCAAGATTGGTTGGTCCCAAATACCTGAGTGCCAATCTCTCCGCAAAGCAGGGAGATAATTCCCGCCCGGACCACGGATATGATGAAAATTGCTGAGCGGTTTAGCAATCCGAAGCCCGAGCCATTTACAAAAGGACTAAACCCGATTCTGAGTGATTGGCCAAATCGTGCCACAGGTACTCAATGGGGAAAAGACAAAGACGATCGGATGAGAGGAAACCAAAAGGTAAGGAAGAACAAATAAGACTTATTACAATACTGTACAATAACCCAAGAAAGAGGAAACGAAAGGGAAAGAATGTACAAGAAGAAGAGCAAACGGACACAGGGCAAGCTTATACAGTCTTAATTAACACGTCCAGGACAATACAAACAGACTTACACGAAAGGGGAATAGCAGGAAGGAAGGTCCAAGCAGATGGGCCAGCGTTGGCTCTGGCCCCGGTTCACGCTCCACTCCGGTCCACGCTTCACTTCGGTCCACGCTCCGGTTCCGCGATGAAACCCGGCAGGCAGCATGGTGGGTATTGTCGGCGCGAGCGGACCTTACATGCAGGGGGGTTCATATATCGGGGAGGAATCGTGCCTTGTGCTTCTTGACTTTCCAATGGCCAATGGTCAACCCTCCAATGGCAGACTCCAACTCCAACCGACTCGTGTCTCTGGCTCACTCTTGTCTCTGACTCACCGACTCCCTCCCACTCAACTTCGACTCACCGACTCTCCCACTCAACTTCGACTCACCGACTCTCCCACTCAACTTCGACTCACCGACTCTTTCCACTCAACTTCGACTCACCGACTCTCCCACTCAACTTCGTAAGTAGTCCCACGCGAGCGCTTATATTACGCGCTCGCGTATCAAGCCGCGTGCTTTTAGGACACACCCACCGGTGAGCTCACCTCGGCCCTGGTTGGTCGCGAGGGCTCACCGACTCCGCCCTTAACAGGGCTACGCCTTGCTCTGATTACTCCTCCCCCTTCTTCTCCAGCTTGACCGCGTGGTTAATGGCGTCTTGAGACAGGCAGCGAACACTACTGGCAAGCAAGGGAACACAATTTGGAGGGAGGCAAGCTGCAAAATGAACGGGATTGAACAAGGGGCCTAGGTTATTTGATTAATGCAACACAGAGTCAAACTATTGGAAACAGAGCCTTACCTGAAACACATACTAATGAAATAACTGAAAGGTTCCTATGGTGTCCTACGTGTTGCAATATGGACTAACTAGGGTGCGACCTTTGACCTTTGGAAGATGGGGATATTTACAGGGAATTATTTACAAGACTTATTATTTTACAAAGTGAAGGTTCTAAAAACCGCAACAATATATATATATATATATATATATATATATATATATATATATATATATATATATATATATATATACATATATATATATATATATATACATATATATATATATATATATATATATATATATATATATATATATGTATACTAGTGGGTTATACTTACACAATGTGTGAATAACAAGCCATGCTTCGTACGTAGGTACATAATAAATAGAAGCTTTATGATTATAGGCAAGCATCACCGACCTCCTGCTACACTACATGATCAAAAGTATGCGGACACCCCTTCTAATTAGTGGATTTGGCTGTTTCAGCCACACGATTGCTGACAGGTGTATATAATCAAGCACACAGCCATGCAATCTCTATAGACAAACATTGATAGTAGAATGGGCCGTACTGAAGAGCTCAGTGACTTTCACCGTGGCACCATCACAGGATGCCACCTTTCCAACAAGTCAGTTTGTCAAATTTATGCCCTGCTAGAGCTGCCCCGGTCAACTGTAAGTGCTTTTATTGTGAAGTGGAAATTTTGAGGAGCAACAACAGCTCAGCCATGAAGTGGTAGGCCACACAAGCTCACAGAACGGGACCGCTGAGTGGTGAAGCGCATAACCTGTAAAAATCGTCTGTCCTCGGTTGCAACACTCACTACCTAGTTCCAAACTGCCTCTGAAAGCAACATCAGCACAACAGCTGTTCATCGGGAGCTTCATTAAATGGGTTTATATGACCGAGCAGCCGCACACAAGCCTAAGATCACCATGTGCAATGCCAAGCGTCGGCTGGAGTGGTGTGAAGCTCGCCGCCATTGGACTCTGGAGTAGTGGAAACACATTCTTTGGAGTGATGAATCATGCTTCACCATCTGGCAGTCCGACAGGACGAATCTAGGTTTTGCGGATGCCAGGGGAACACTACCTGTCCAAATGCATAGTGCCAACTGTAAAGTTTAGTGGAGGAGGAATAATGGTCTGGGGCTGTTTTTCATGCTCGGGCTAGGCCCGTTCGTTCCAGTGAAGGGAAAACTTAAAGCTACAGCATACAATGACATTCTAGATGATTGTGCACTTCCAACTTTGTGGCAACAGTTTGCGGAAGGCCCTTTCCTATTTCAGCGTGACAATGCCACAGTGCACAAAGCGAGGTCCATACATAAATGGTTTGTCGAGATCGGTGTGGATGAACTTGACTGGTCTGCACAGATCCCTGACCTCAACCCCATCGAACACCTTTGGTATGAATTGGAATGCCGACTGCAAGCCAGGCCGAATTGCCCAAAATCAGTGCCTGACCTCACTAATGCCCTTGTGGCTGAATGGAAGCAAATCTCCACAGCAATGTTCCAACATCTAGTGCCGTGGTTCTTAACCTGGGTTCGACCGAACCCCAGAGGTTCAGTGAGCCACTGAGCCAGTCTCAGGGGTTCGGTGGAGGTCCTCCGAAACGCATTGCAATTTAAAAATTTTTTTTTTTAGTTTTGTATCAATTTTGAATGTATGTGTAATTATGCTTATTATTAATATTATTATTATTTTGCTATATGTTACGAACGAATGGAAATGTTATTTGTAATTGTATTCCCATCCCATTCATGGTTTCTCTGGTCTGTGTTTAAGATAAGTTGTTTCACAATGACTGTAGTAAGTTGAATCAATGAGCAACTTGCTAATTATTCTGTTGATGCTGCTTACTTGCTTACTTACTTACTGGACTTTGGACTTTGCAGGTGTTCGGAAATTCCAGTGAATAGCCTCGATTAGCTTGCCGTGTGCCGTGCGTCATTGGTCGCGCCTTACTTTGGAGTTACTGATTAATCGAAAAGTAAGCTGGAAATGTTTGTGGATATGCATGGCGGGTTCAGAGTTATATTAAAGTCAAAAGTGGATGGTGATTATAAAATATGATTGAATTACTCAGGAAATTAGGTGGAGGTGATATAACTCCTTTGGTCGCAATTCAAAACTAACAATTCGCAGTTTTCTATGTAATATTATAATGGGATTTGAGGTGACATAGAGTTGAGTAGATAATAAATCCCGTCATCGTAACTATAAGTTATGTTTTCTTCTTTAAATTTCTCCGTTTTCAGAGGGGTACTGATTATATTTAAGCATGTTCCTTTTTAAATTATTGTCATATAATTATTTGCCCGAACTCAATTAAGATGAGTTTGTTCCTTTTTTTTTTTTTTTTGCAGTATGTCGAGCAAAAAAAGGAAGTGGTCGGAGGATTACGTGCGGTACAGGTTCACGTGTTTGACGGAATGGGAAGGAAGTCAGCTTCCTCAATGCATGTTTTGCAATGTCAAGTTGAGCAACTCCAGCCCAGCACCAGCAAAACTATGGGAACACTTCAAAAAACTGCACGGTGAGGGGCAGTACAAAGACGCAACGCTGGATGAATTCAAATTGAAGAGCGTCCGATTCGACGCAAGTGCTACCTTGCCCACTCTCGGCTTTGTTCCAATTGACAAACCGATCCTCACTGCGTCGTATGAAGTTGCGTACCTGATCGCAAAGCAGGGCAAACCGCACACCGTTGGTGAGACACTCATCAAACCGGCCGCATTGAAGATGGCCAACATCATGCTGGGAAAAGCTGCTGAAAACAAGTTGTCTCTCGTTCCACTCTCAAATGACATCATCAGATGCAGAATCGACGACATGAGCGACGACATCCTCGCCCAGGTAGTTGCAGATTTAGTCGTGAGCTGGACGAAATTCAGCCTTCAACTCAACGAGACCACCGACGTTTCGAATTTGAGCCAGCTCATCTTATTTGTGCGTTATGTCAAAGGAGACGAGATCAAGGAAAACTTTCTGTTCTGCAAGCCTCTCACAACAACGACGAAGGCAGCTGACGTGAAGAAGCTTGTGGATGACTTCTTCAGAAGCAACGGCCTCTCGTGGAACATGGTGTCTGCAGTTTGCTCGGAGCTCCAGCCATGCTGGGATGCAACTCCGGTTTTGGAGTGCTGGTGAAGGCCGATGCACCACACATCATCGTCACGCACTGCGTCCTGCACAGACACGTGCTGGCATCAAAAACCCTGCCTCTAAAACTGGCCAATGTTCTGAAAATCGTCGTTGAAACTGTGAATTACGTGCGAAGCCGTGCTCTGAATCATCGCATCTTCAAAGAGCTGTGCAATGAAATCGGCTCGGAATTCGAAGTCCTTCTCTACCACTCTAACGTTCAATGGTTATCACGAGGGAAGGTAGTGAGCAGTGTTTTTGCCTTGCGTGTAGAATTAGCCCTGTTTTTGCAAGAACACCAGCATTGCCATGCAACGCACTTCCAAGAGTCAGAGTTCATCCTCACCTTGGCGTACTTGGCTGACATCTTTGACGCACTCAATCATCTCAATTGCCAGATGCAGGGCGGTGGAGTGAATACCATCGAAACTGAAGAAAAGCTGAGCGCTTTCCGAAAGAAGTTACCGTTGTGGAGGCGGCGAACAGAGAACGACAACTTCGCGAACTTTTCGCTACTGGACGAGTGCGTGAGCGGGATCGAAGATGAGTCTGAAGTTGGAGGCACTGCTGTACCGGGGAAGCTGAAGCAAGCGATTGCCACGCACTTGGATGAGCTGGAAAAGTCATTTGACGGCTACTTCCCCGACCAAGAGCAATACCCGAGCAATACCCGACGCATGGGTGCGGCAGCCGTTTACTTTCGACGATGCAACGGCAGATGTCAACGACCAATACCTCGACGACCTCATCGAACTTCAGCAGAGCCAGACTCAACAACAACTCTTCGGCACAACAACGCTCTCAACGTTTTGGTGCCGCCAAATGGAAGGGTATCCTCACATCGCTAAAATTGCCCTTGAGATCCTCACACCGTTCGTTACAACGTATCTCTGCGAGCATGCGTTTTCGAAACTGGTGGACATTAAAACAAAGAAAAGGAGCAGGCTTGCATGCGAAAATGATTTGAGGGTGGCCCTTGCCAAAACAAAACCACGCATTTCCTAGATCGCCTCCCGAAAAGAAGAACAGAAAACGCATTAAGATGCAATTCTTCTTAATTTTTTGGTCAAATTTGAGGGGTTCCGCGAGTGTTCGGTGGGTTTCGTTAGGGTTCGGTGCCTTTAAAAAGGTTAAGAACCACTGATCTAGTGGAAAGCCTTCCAAGAAGAGTGTAGTCTGTTATAGCAGCAAAGGGGGGGGGGGGGGGGGGACCAACTCCATATTAATGCCCATGATTTTGGAATGAGATGTTCGATGTTCGGGTGTCCACAGCATTTTGGTCATGTAGTGTATATATCAATTTAGGTTTTTTATTACTTGGCAAAAAAAAGATTTTTTGGACAAGTTTGTTGATCACTCCGGTTTGTGTGTTTGTGTGTTTGTGCGTGTGTGTGTGTGTGTGTGTGTGTGTGTGTGTGTGTGTGTGTTTGTCTGCTCACTTGTACTTGCCTACAGGTCACAATTTCAAACCGATCTTCATGAAAAACTTCACCAGATGGTATGGTTGATGGTCCGACAGAATCCTATTTATTTTTGAGGTCAAAAGGTCATAAGGTCAACACAGGCCAAAGGTCATCCACTTTCTTCAAATTTCTAAAATGCTCAATTTTCATCGGATTGACTTGAAATTTGAATAGGATTTTCATATCAGATCACTCAATTCAACCACCAATTATATTTGAGGGTGCTGTGTGAGTGATTTTTCATTTATTTATTTATTTTACAGATGCGTTTACGGTTATACGTAAATTTTCATTGAGATTTATTTCACAGTTTACAGTTATATAAATTACAATTTTCAAATGTTAGATATTGATTGAATTTTTTTATGGACGCATTTACGATTTTTAACATAAATTTTTATTTACGGATGCTTTTTCTTTTTTTCATTTATGGACATTATTGTCTTGTTTATGTCACAGTTTACAGTAATAAAAATTACAATTTTCAAATGCAAGATATCGATTGAGGTTCTTATTTTAACGGATGCTTTTACGGTTATTTACGTAAATTTTCATATACGGACACTTTTTCTTTTTTTCATTCATGGACATTATTATCATCCTTATTTCACAGTTTACAGTAATATAAATTACAATTTTCAAATGTTAGGTATTGATTGATGTTTTTTTATGGACGCATTTATGATTTTTAACGTAAATTTGCATTTACGGACGCTTTTTCTTTTTTTCATTCATGGACATTATTGGCATGTTTATGTCACAGTTTACAGTAATATAAATTACAATTTTCAAATACTAGACATTGATTGAGGTTTTTTTTATGGATACATTTACGATTTTTTAACGTAAATTTTCATTTCTAGACACTTTTTCTTTTTTTCATTTATGGACATTATTGTCATGTTTATTTCACAGGTCACAGTTATAAAAATTACAATTTTCAAATGCAAGATATCGATTGAGGTTTTTATTTTAACGGACGCTTTTACGGTTATTTACGTAAATTTTCATATACGGTCGCTTTTTCTTTTTTTCATTTACGGACATTATTGTTATGTATATTTCACAGGTTACAGTTATAAAAATTACAATTTTCAAATGCAAGATATCAATTGAGGTTTTTATTTTAACGGACGCTTTTACGGTTATTTATGTAAATTTTCATATACGGACAATTTTTCCTTTTTTCATTCATGGACATTATTATCATGCTTATTTCACAGTTTACAGTAATATAAATGACAATTTTCAAATGATGGGTATTGATTGAGATTTATTTCTTTACATACGCGTTTACGGCTTTTTTTACGTACATTTTCATTTAAGGACGCTTTCCGATGGTTCTGTGATTTATTTCCAGGTGTACCGGCTTAGATGTCCGTTGGCATGCCAAATTTCAGCTTTCAACGACATCCAGAAGGTACCGAACATTAATATCAGTCAGTGGTTAGAAAGGGCTTTATCTATTAGAAGATGTTCAACACCATCTGAAATCATCCCCCATCGAAAGCCATGATCTTTTCACGCAGCCCCAACCCTCCCAAAATCTTGCTTATATATCCATAATTTCCACCCCTCATCGTTACCTGCATCCCTTGTTTGTCTGTCTCCGTCTATCTTCTTCCTCCACCCTGTTTTTTTTTTTTTTTTTTTTTTTTTGTTGTTGTTGTTGTTGCTGTTGTTTCCCCTCTCTCCTGCTGTTACCTTTGCCATGTTGTGTCCTGATCTGTTGTGTCCAACCTCTTCAACGAGCCTAGACCATGTATTAAACAAGTAAACGAAAAAACATGTTTGAGAGCTACACACTTTTATTTCATTTTTAAAGCTTTAAACACTTTAAAAAAAATTGAAATTACATTTTGATTGATGAAAATGTATCACAAAAGAGGACCATGGGTCAAATTTAAGCTCTCTAGGAGTAGGACGTATGAAACCGAGAAAACGAACGGCTCAAAGATTCGAAACGGGACAAACAAAGTTCAGATGAAGTTAAATAAACGTGTGTAAAAATAAGAAATCCTACTTACCAAGTTACCATGTTTTAATATTGGAGTTACTACGGCATGAGTTAACCGCCTGGTCCTTCATCTGTGGTCCCTTTCCAATTGGTTGGGTGCTGATTGGTGTTTGACTCCTGATTGGCTGTGTTCTTGGGTTTCAAGGAGAAGGGGCGTGGTCTTGTGTCACGGGGAAATGAACGTTTTCAGGAAGTTTCTTGTCTGCCTGGGAATCCTGGGATTCCCGTGTTGTGGCGAAATGGCGAAGCGCAGTTTGTAAAATCAATAGCGGAGACTCGCTGCAGGTTCTGTGTGAGTTACCATGTTTGAGGGTGTTTTGTTTTACTTTAATCGACTTCACGAGTGACATGTTGTTTGAAGGAAGTTAAATACGGTACGTTCGTTCGACAAGGCCGAAGGTTCATTCGGATATCGTTTTTTTAAACGTTGAACTTGTTTAATGTTTGTGCTTTTCTTCCTCCATTGTGTTTTCATCTTTGATAACTCCATTGAGGTGTGTAAAGGTTACTTTATTTAATTTATTTATTTACAGGTACATCAAGACATACATTGCACACCTACAGGAATGCTAAAAGGTGAACCAAATCACTATAGTATAGTATAGAGTAACTTTCCTATGGCGGAGTTGTTTCTAAAAAACATTTAGAGGTTGTCTCAAAAATATTGTTCAATTACCATGAACTATGTTTATATAATGTGATATCAAATACTGTACTGACTAGAGAGTTCATAGAACACGATACCCCATACAGTGAGAAGGTATTATTGTTTTGTATGCATTCTGGGGCTGCTGGTTGCATCATTGCTGGGAGTGCCGCTGATGCAGTGCCCTATGTTCCCAGTAAGCTGGTACTCATCTTGCTGACCTCGGAAGGATGACGGGCTGAGTAAATCCACCTGGTGTTATTTCACGGAACAACAGGGGCTCAAACTCAAGACCCTAAAGATCGTAAGTCATTGATAAAGAACGGCTGGCTTGGCAAGCGCTAGTTAGCTGCTTGGTAACTGAACACACCCCAGGCCTACACCGTGCAGGCAACAATCGAAGATGCCTCTTCGTGGTGGTTGTACCCCCCCAACGCAAGTCGGGGGTCAAATCTTCCCCATTCTTCCCTGCTGCGCGGATTCATCAGGGCAGCGGGTTCACGGTCAGAGTGGCGATCGGTCCCCATGGACCGGCCCTTTCCCTCTGGTCTCTGTCTCTCTCTAACCCTGTCGTGCCCCCGACTTTGCGAATGTGGGGTACACCACCCTAGATGTGAGGGATCTCTGGGTCGCTCCTGCGAGATCGTTCGGCTGTCTCCGTGCTGCGGGCTTGTTCAATAGAACTGTCCAGCGCTATACAACAACAACAACACCGCACATTGTTCAAGTATAATACTTAAATTTCAATAAAATAATGATTTTAAAGATCGATAAATAAAAAAATCCGGAAGTTTAGCGCTACTGAAGCAGTCTTATACCTCACCCTTATACACTTCAATAAGACAACATTGAGTCGCAGTTTAGGATATGGAGGCTTATTCATCACCATAGAATACAGCGTCAATCAGCATCTTCTTCACCCCGACCCTTTCACATACTATGCCCTATCATCATCATTATCATAATCATCATTGTCATCATCGGGTTCAGGGAAGAAGGTGATCCTGTAATACCTCGGTCTTTTCATCATTGTAATACTGAACTTTAGTGTGAGCACATGCTTGAGAAGAGCAGACTCATGGAAGGTGAAAGCATTCGTTTCATCAGAGTTTGTCTAATCTAGACTTGAATTCATTTGTCGTCTTGGCTTCAACTACTTCAACTACTGTTCCAGTCATCCACCACTCTACTGCTAAAAAAAGCACTTCCTGATGTCTAGTCTGTTCCTTTCCTCAAATAATTTCCTTGAGTGACCTCGAGTTGAAGTTTGTTGATCTGGCGTGAATAAATGACTGGGATCCATCCTGATCAGCCTATGAAGAATCTGGTGTACAATAATCCTATCACCCCTCCTCTTCCTGCAGTAGCGGGAGTGTAGATTCAATATCCTCAGCCTATCTATTCTTGGTAGGGAAGCTCCTTTATTTCTGGAATCAATTTAGTGGCCTTCCTCTTCACTTTCTGAACTTTATCCGTGTGTCTTAAATCAGAGGTGCCAGAGGATATTTCCTTATTGTAGGAGAGGTCTGACCAATGTTGAGAACAAAAATGGCAAGGAATCCTGTTCAAGTGACTGAATGTCTTCCTTATGATGCCAAGTAACTGGTAACTACTCAAGACCCTAAGATCGTAAGTCATTGATAAGGAACGGCTGGCTTGGCAAGCGCTAGTTAGCTGCTTGGCAACTGAACACACCCCAGGCCTACACCGCGCAGGCAACTATCGCGGATGCCCTCTTCGTGGTGGTTGTACCCCCTCCAACGCAAGTCGGGGGTCAAATCTTCCCCATTCTTCCCTGCTGCGCGGATTCATCAGGGCAGCGGGTTCACGGTCAGAGTGGCGATCGGTCCCCATGGACCGGCCCTTTCACTCTGGTCTCTGTCTCTCTCTAACCCTGTCGTGCCCCCGACTTTGCGAATGTGGGGTACACCACCCTAGATGTGAGGGATCTCTGGGTCACTCTCCTGGGAGATCGTTCGGCTGTCTCCATGCTGCGGGCTTGTTCAATAGAACTGTCCAGCGCTATACAACAACAACAACAACAACACCGCACATTGTTCAAGTATAATACTTCAATTTCAATAAAATAATGATTTTAAAGATCGATAAATAAAAATATCTCTCTGTCCCGCAAATATTCCTACAGGTCGCACAAGATTTGCCTGCAACCCTCTTATGGTCAAACTGCCAAAATCAAGACTCTCTGCTCACCTTCACTCCTTCATTCCTCTTTTCTCCCGCCTCTGGAACAAACTCCCTCACTCTCTTCAATCCCACTCCACCCTCCAGGTCTTTAAAACAGCTGTTCACCACCATCTCTTATCTTCCCCCATCCAAAACCTTGATCTTTTCTACCCCCACTAATTCACCCCAGATCCACTTTTTTGAAATACCAACTTCTGTCCTGGAAGTCCTTGGTGTCCTTGTGTTTTATACTTCTCCCTCCCCCCCCCCCTTCCCACGCCTCCTCCCCCCAAGCCCTCTCCCTTCCACACATCTCCCTGCTCTCAAATGTTGTGTTTGTGTGCTTCCCCTTCTCTCCCCATCTTGTTTTCCGCTCCCTCTTTTTGTGTGTTTTGTTTGTCTGGTTGATTTGTTTGTGAAGTAAATGTTAGCTCTTTCACGAGCCTCGATTCAGTATACAAAAAAAAAGAAAAAAAAAAAGCCTTTGTTAACAGGTGCTACAACATGTTTGTGGAATCTCAATTCCCTGTTCAATAGAACTTCCAAGTCTATCTCCTGATTGACTTTCTGTACTTGATTCATACTGATTTGATGTGATTGACTTGATTCATACTGTACTCCTGTTCGAGGTTGTTTCTGCCTATGTGTATCCAGAG
Organism: Myxine glutinosa; assembly: GCF_964187855.1. Taxonomy (NCBI): domain Eukaryota; kingdom Metazoa; phylum Chordata; class Myxini; order Myxiniformes; family Myxinidae; genus Myxine; species Myxine glutinosa. Next base: position 148,846,428 of record NC_136265.1, read on the forward strand.
ACTGGAATTTTTAAAGTGAATCTTCACCATTGAGAGATGGGCCCAAAAACAATATATAGCATGTTATCTCAAAACGTTATGGACGGATTATGACAAAACTTGCTGGATGAGTTGGTTTGGTAGGTAACAAGAACAAGCCGATTAGATTTTGGTTCAGGTCCGAATCCAGATCCGGCCTATCAGTGGGATACAAAATGTAAACTGTTCAGCCTGGCGGAGGTATGCGCTCTACCGAGTGCTGTTGTAGTTATAATTTTAACGACGATATTACTGGACAGACTCTTGGATATTTAAAATGAGAAGTTGGTGTTTCTTAGATTATTATTGTATCTTTAGCCTGGTGTTGGCTTAGCGGTTAAGGTGCTGGCTTGGGATCCTAGGATCCTGGATTCGAATCCCGGTCGATTGCTGAATTAACGCTAGGGGGGTTGACTCAGCCTGTCAGCCTTCTGAGGTCGGCAAATTGAGTACCAGTTCACTGGTAATTCCCTGTGTGTTGCAAGAGGCGACCAACAGGGTTGGCGGCAGGAAGGGCATCCGGCTGTAAAATGTTGCTTCAAAAAGGGGACCACGGTGCCCGAAAAAGGCCAAACCCCGCTCTGCACGGAAAAATGGCCTCGAAAGGTGGTTCTTTTAACCTGGTGTTGGCCTCATTGTTAAGGTGGCCATCTTGCGATTGTAGGTCTTGAGTTAGAGTTCCATGGTCATACCATTAGATAACACCAGGTGGGTTGAGTGAGCCTGTCACCCATCCGAGTTTGGCAAAATAAGTACCAGCTTAGTGGTAACATGGCACTGTATCAGCTGCAGAGCTGCACTTCTAGAGATAATGCCAACAACAGCCACAGGCTTCATACGAAACAACAACAACAACAACAATTCATCACTGATGGCACACACGTAAAGAGATGGCATAACTTTGCAAGCAACGCAGCAACAGACAGACTAGTTCTAAGGTAAAATATAGTATTCCGGCCACCATTGCAAGTTCTCAGAACACTTAATTGACAATGGGTTCCCTATAAATAACAGGCCATTTAATTGTTGTTGAAGGACTAGTTTAGAGTAGTGCTCTCCAGTGAGCTTGTAGCTCCGCAGGTTAACCAGGAAGGTTTTAAGGCATAGAATGTCGACAGAGGATTTCTACATCGAGTTAAAAGGAATAAAAGCTTGAAGCTAAATAGGTTTTGGAAAGGGGTATTGGGACAAAGGAGGAGTAGCTGAATCTGCGGGGCCCATTTTAGCCTAGTTTGTTAAAAACCCATAGAATGTTTAACTCTGGCACAATCAGCACCAATAAACATTTGCATAAAGGAATAGTCACTACAGAGAGACCTCGTCATCAGAGTGAACAACTTCACAAAGGTCATGTGCGTAAGCAATCATCTTAACTGGATTTGACATTGGTAGGGGAGACAAACCAAAGTGTGTGCAACCGAATAAGCTAAAGAGAAAAAGATCCTGGACCACACACACACACACACACACACACACACACACACACACACACACACACACACACACACACACACACACACACACACACACACACACACACACACACACACACACACACACACACACACACACACACACACCTGCAAGTTAGAGGCTTGGATAAGATAGTGTTAATGTAATGTGGGTAGAAAATAGCATGGTAAGGATGGGGAATGGCGTGAGTTTGTGGTGCAACAAATGCTTGTTGCCATGTAGGGAAAAGTGTGATTGAACCATCTCAAGAATGCAGTTCCTAGAGGACCAAGGGAGTGGCCATGTGCAGTAAAAGCCTGGATTTTGAGAGTTTAACAAGGAGGGCCTTATTGGATGAATATGTGCGCCCAAGCGAGATATTTCCTCCTGATAGATATATTCATGGTAATGTGTATATTTGTTTGGGGTTGGGTGGGGAGTAATGCAGTTGGGAGAACTTATTGAATAAGATGGCATTCCTCCTCGTGTCTTGAAGGAGTGTGCTTCAGAACTTGTACCCGTGTTTGCTCGTTTGTTGCACACCGCACCTTTCCTATGCCATCTCCAGGCATTGCGAAACGTCATTGCCGGGCACCGAAGGGAGCTCGGCAGTGACGCACGCTGAAAGGGAGTACTCAGTTTTCACTCTCGTTGTTTTCTTGCTTTCTTTCTTGGTTGTCCGGACGATATCTCAGCCATCCTTTGAGCTAGGAAGCTGAAATTTCGGCACAGTAGTGAGCAAGTCCTTTGTCAAAAACGGTATTTTTTGTTTTTTGAATAATCAATTAATTAAGGAGTTATTTAATTATTAGCGATTAATTAAGTACTTATTTAATTAATTAAATTTCATTTCTCTTCTGACCATTAACTCAGGCACCTTTTGAGTTAGGAAGCTGATATTTGGACATGCCAATGACCAGGTGATTTGGCTGCAAAGGCTATTTTTGATTTATTAATTAATCAATTAATCGATTAATTACTTAATTATTCGATTAATGACAACAATTTTTTTTTTTTAAGTTACAGATTCTGATGAAATGGTGGTGGTTTATGTGTTCTCTGACCGAATTGATTAATAATTTAATTTTTTTATGATTATTATTTATTTATTTTCATTATTAATCATTTATTTATTTTCTTTCTCATTTGGCCAATATCTCAGGCACCTTTTGAGCTCGGAAGCTAATATTTGGACATGAGTGATCAAGTGATGTGGCTATCGAGGATATTTTTGATTTATTGATTAATCAATAAATCAATTAATCGATTAATTATTTAATTATTCGATTAATTACTAAAAAAAAACAAAACAAGTACACATACATTCAAAGTACACCGCCCCATGCCAAATAATTAAATATGCTGCAGCGCGGCATTGCCGGGGCGCCTCGGGCGCCCGGCGATACCGCAGTGCAGCTCATTGAGGCTGCATTGGGAGGGAGAGGTGTACACTAATTGATTGATTAATTGTATAATTAAAATCAATAAAAGATTATCACAAAATATTTTCATAATCAATTGGCTAATCGCATAACTAAACCACTAGTGCTTCATCCGAAGATGTATCTTTTAGAAATTTAATTAAATAAGTCATTTATAAAAAATTAAATAATTAATTGATTACTCAATAAATAATTAATCGATTAATCAATAAATAATTAATAGATGAAATGATTAATCAATAAATCAAAAATATCCTTGATAGCCACATCACTTGGTCACTCATGTCCAAATATTAGCTTCCCAGCTCAAAAGGTGCCTGAGATATTGGCCAAATGAGAAAGAAAATAAATAAATGATTAATAATGAAAATAAATAAATAATAATCATAAAAAAATTAAATTATTAATCAATTTGGTCAGAGAACACATAAACTACCACTATTTCATCAGAATCTGTAACTTTAAAAAAAAAAAAGTTTTTGTCATTAATCGAATAATTAAATAATTAATCGATTAATTGATTAATTAATAAATCAAAAATATCCTTTGCAGCCAAATCACCTGGTCATTGGCATGTCCAAATATCAGCTTCCTAACTCAAAAGGTGCCTGAGTTAATGGTCAGAAGAGAAAGGAAATTTGATTAATTAAATAAGTACTTAATTAATCGCTAATAATTAAATAACTCCTCAATTTATTGATTAATCAAAAAAAAAAATACCGTTTTTGACAAAGCACTTTCTCACTATTGTGCCAAAATTTCAGCTTCCAAGCTCAAAGGATGGCTGAGATATCGCCCAGACAAACAAAGAAGAAAACAAGAAAACAAAGAAATTAAATAAGTACTTAATTAATCGCTAATAATTAAATAACTCATCAATTAATTGATTAATCAAAAAACAAAAAATAACGTTTTTGACAAAGGACTTGCTCACTATTGTGCCGAAATTTCAGCTTCCTAGCTCAAAGGATGGCTGAGATATCGCCCGGAAAACCAAACAAACAAACAAGAAAGAAAACAAACAAGTACACATACATTCAAAGTACACCGCCCCATGCCAAATAATTAAATATGCTGCAGCGCGGCATTGCCGGGGCGCCTCCGGCGCCCGGCAATACCGCAGTGCAGCTCATTGAGGCTGCATTGGGAGGGAGAGGTGTACACTAATTGATTGATTAATTGTATAATTAAAATCAATAAAAGATTATCACAAAATATTTTCATAATCAATTGGCTAATCGCATAACTAAACCAGTAGTGCTTCATCCGAAGATGTATCTTTTAGAAATTTAATTAAATAAGTCATTTATAAAAAATTAAATAATTAATTGATTACTCAATAAATAATTAATCGATTAATCAATAAATACTTAATAGATGAAATGATTAATCAATAAATCAAAAATATCCTTGATAGCCACATCACTTGGTCACTCATGTCCAAATATTAGCTTCCCAGCTCAAAAGGTGCCTGAGATATTGGCCAAATGAGAAAGAAAATAAATAAATGATTAATAATGAAAATAAATAAATAATAATCATAAAAAAATTAAATTATTAATCAATTTGGTCAGAGAACACATAAACTACCACTATTTCATCAGAATCTGTAACTTAAAAAAAAAAAATTTTTTTGTCATTAATCGAATAATTAAATAATTAATCGATTAATTGATTAATTAATAAATCAAAAATATCCTTTGCAGCCAAATCACCTGGTCATTGGCATGTCCAAATATCAGCTTCCTAACTCAAAAGGTGCCTGAGTTAATAATGGTCAGAAGATAAATGAAATTTAATTAATTAAATAAGTACTTAATTAAACGCTAATAATTAAATAACTCCTCAATTAATTGATTATTCAAAAAACAAAAAATATCGTATTTGACAAAGGACTTGCTCACTACTGTGCCGAAATTTCAGCTTCCTAGCTCAAAGGATGGCTGAGATATCGTCCGGACAACCAAGAAAGAAAACAAACAAACAAGAAAACAAACAAGTACACATACATTCAAAGTACACCGCCCCATGCCAAATAATTAAATATGCTGCAGCGCGGCATTGCCGGGGCGCCTCCGGCGCCCGGCAATACCGCAGTGCAGCTCATTGAGGCTGCATTGGGAGGGAGAGGTGTACACTAATTGATTGATTAATTGTATAATTAAAATCAATAAAAGATTATCACAAAATATTTTCATAATCAATTGGCTAATCGCATAACTAAACCACTAGTGCTTCATCCATGTATCTTTTAGAAATTTAATTAAATAAGTCATTTATAAAAAATTAAATAATTAATTGATTACTCAATAAATAATTAATCGATTAATCAATAAATAATTAATAGATGAAATGATTAATCAATAAATCAAAAATATCCTTGATAGCCACATCACTTGGTCACTCATGTCCAAATATTAGCTTCCCAGCTCAAAAGGTGCCTGAGATATTGGCCAAATGAGAAAGAAAATAAATAAATGATTAATAATGAAAATAAATAAATAATAATCATAAAAAAATTAAATTATTAATCAATTTGGTCAGAGAACACATAAACTACCACTATTTCATCAGAATCTGTAACTTTAAAAAAAAAAATTTTTTTGTCATTAATCGAATAATTAAATAATTAATCGATTAATTGATTAATTAATAAATCAAAAATATCCTTTGCAGCCAAATCACCTGGTCATTGGCATGTCCAAATATCAGCTTCCTAACTCAAAAGGTGCCTGAGTTAATAATGGTCAGAAGAGAAATGAAATTTAATTAATTAAATAAGTACTTAATTAAACGCTAATAATTAAATAACTCCTCAATTAATTGATTATTCAAAAAACAAAAAATACCGTATTTGACAAAGGACTTGCTCACTACTGTGCCGAAATTTCAGCTTCCTAGCTCAAAGGATGGCTGAGATATCGTCCGGACAACCAAGAAAGAAAACAAACAAGAAAACAAACAAACAAGAAACCAGAGTGAAAACTGAGTACTCTCTTTCAGCGTGCGTCACTGCCGAGCCCCCTTCGGTGCCCAGCAATGACGATTTGCAATGCCTGGAGATGGCATAGGAAAGGAGCGGTGTACAACAAGTACACATACATTCAAAGTACACCGCCCCATGCCAAATAATTAAATATGCTGCAGCGCGGCATTGCCGGGGCGCCTCCGGCGCCCGGCAATACCGCAGTGCAGCTCATTGAGGCTGCATTGGGAGGGAGAGGTGTACACTAATTGATTGATTAATTGTATAATTAAAATCAATAAAAGATTATCACAAAATATTTTCATAATCAATTGGCTAATCGCATAACTAAACCAGTAGTGCTTCATCCGAAGATGTATCTTTTAGAAATTTAATTAAATAAGTCATTTATAAAAAATTAAATAATTAATTGATTACTCAATAAATAATTAATCGATTAATCAATAAATACTTAATAGATGAAATGATTAATCAATAAATCAAAAATATCCTTGATAGCCACATCACTTGGTCACTCATGTCCAAATATTAGCTTCCCAGCTCAAAAGGTGCCTGAGATATTGGCCAAATGAGAAAGAAAATAAATAAATGATTAATAATGAAAATAAATAAATAATAATCATAAAAAAATTAAATTATTAATCAATTTGGTCAGAGAACACATAAACTACCACTATTTCATCAGAATCTGTAACTTAAAAAAAAAAATTTTTTTTGTCATTAATCGAATAATTAAATAATTAATCGATTAATTGATTAATTAATAAATCAAAAATATCCTTTGCAGCCAAATCACCTGGTCATTGGCATGTCCAAATATCAGCTTCCTAACTCAAAAGGTGCCTGAGTTAATAATGGTCAGAAGATAAATGAAATTTAATTAATTAAATAAGTACTTAATTAAACGCTAATAATTAAATAACTCCTCAATTAATTGATTATTCAAAAAACAAAAAATACCGTATTTGACAAAGGACTTGCTCACTACTGTGCCGAAATTTCAGCTTCCTAGCTCAAAGGATGGCTGAGATATCGTCCGGACAACCAAGAAAACAAGAAAACAAACAAGAAAACAAACAAGAAAACAAACAAGAAACCAGAGTGAAAACTGAGTACTCTCTTTCAGCGTGCGTCACTGCCGAGCCCCCTTCGGTGCCCGGCAATGACGATTTGCAATGCCTGGAGGTGGCATAGGAAAGGAGCGGTGTACAACAAGTACACATACATTCAAAGTACACCGCCCCATGCCAAATAATTAAATATGCTGCAGCGCGGCATTGCCGGGGCGCCTCCGGCGCCCGGCAATACCGCAGTGCAGCTCATTGAGGCTGCATTGGGAGGGAGAGGTGTACACTAATTGATTGATTAATTGTATAATTAAAATCAATAAAAGATTATCACAAAATATTTTCATAATCAATTGGCTAATCGCATAACTAAACCAGTAGTGCTTCATCCGAAGATGTATCTTTTAGAAATTTAATTAAATAAGTCATTTATAAAAAATTAAATAATTAATTGATTACTCAATAAATAATTAATCGATTAATCAATAAATACTTAATAGATGAAATGATTAATCAATAAATCAAAAATATCCTTGATAGCCACATCACTTGGTCACTCATGTCCAAATATTAGCTTCCCAGCTCAAAAGGTGCCTGAGATATTGGCCAAATGAGAAAGAAAATAAATAAATGATTAATAATGAAAATAAATAAATAATAATCATAAAAAAATTAAATTATTAATCAATTTGGTCAGAGAACACATAAACTACCACTATTTCATCAGAATCTGTAACTTAAAAAAAAAAAAATTTTTTGTCATTAATCGAATAATTAAATAATTAATCGATTAATTGATTAATTAATAAATCAAAAATATCCTTTGCAGCCAAATCACCTGGTCATTGGCATGCCCAAATATCAGCTTCCTAACTCAAAAGGTGCCTGAGTTAATAATGGTCAGAAGATAAATGAAATTTAATTAATTAAATAAGTACTTAATTAAACGCTAATAATTAAATAACTCCTCAATTAATTGATTATTCAAAAAACAAAAAATACCGTATTTGACAAAGGACTTGCTCACTACTGTGCCGAAATTTCAGCTTCCTAGCTCAAAGGATGGCTGAGATATCGTCCGGACAACCAAGAAAGAAAGAAAACAAACAAACAAGAAAACAAGTACAAATACATTCAAAGTACACCGCCCCATGCCAAATAATTAAATATGCTGCAGCGCGGCATTGCCGGGGCGCCTCAGGCGCCCGGCAATACCGCAGTGCAGCTCATTGAGGCTGCATTGGGAGGGAGACGTGTACACTAATTGATTGATTAATTGTATAATTAAAATCAATAAAAGATTATCACAAAATATTTTCATAATCAATTGGCTAATCGCATAACTAAACCACTAGTGCTTCATCCGAAGATGTATCTTTTAGAAATTTAATTAAATAAGTCATTTATAAAAAATTAAATAATTAATTGATTACTCAATAAATAATTAATCGATTAATCAATAAATAATTAATAGATGAAATGATTAATCAATAAATCAAAAATATCCTTGATAGCCACATCACTTGGTCACTCATGTCCAAATATTAGCTTCCCAGCTCAAAAGGTGCCTGAGATATTGGCCAAATGAGAAAGAAAATAAATAAATGATTAATAATGAAAATAAATAAATAATAATCATAAAAAAATTAAATTATTAATCAATTTGGTCAGAGAACACATAAACTACCACTATTTCATCAGAATCTGTAACTTTAAAAAAAAAATTTTTTTTGTCATTAATCGAATAATTAAATAATTAATCGATTAATTGATTAATTAATAAATCAAAAATATCCTTTGCAGCCAAATCACCTGGTCATTGGCATGTCCAAATATCAGCTTCCTAACTCAAAAGGTGCCTGAGTTAATAATGGTCAGAAGAGAAATGAAATTTAATTAATTAAATAAGTACTTAATTAAACGCTAATAATTAAATAACTCCTCAATTAATTGATTATTCAAAAAACAAAAAATACCGTATTTGACAAAGGACTTGCTCACTACTGTGCCGAAATTTCAGCTTCCTAGCTCAAAGGATGGCTGAGATATCGTCCGGACAACCAAGAAAACAAACAAACAAGAAACCAGAGTGAAAACTGAGTACTCTCTTTCAGCGTGCGTCACTGCCGAGCCCCCTTTGGTGCCCGGCAATGACGATTTGCAATGCCTGGAGATGGCATAGGAAAGGAGCGGTGTACAACAAGTACACATACATTCAAAGTACACCGCCCCATGCCAAATAATTAAATATGCTGCAGCGCGGCATTGCCGGGGCGCCACCGGCGCCCGGCAATACCGCAGTGCAGCTCATTGAGGCTGCATTGGGAGGGAGAGGTGTACACTAATTGATTGATTAATTGTATAATTAAAATCAATAAAAGATTATCACAAAATATTTTCATAATCAATTGGCTAATCGCATAACTAAACCAGTAGTGCTTCATCCGAAGATGTATCTTTTAGAAATTTAATTAAATAAGTCATTTATAAAAAATTAAATAATTAATTGATTACTCAATAAATAATTAATCGATTAATCAATAAATACTTAATAGATGAAATGATTAATCAATAAATCAAAAATATCCTTGATAGCCACATCACTTGGTCACTCATGTCCAAATATTAGCTTCCCAGCTCAAAAGGTGCCTGAGATATTGGCCAAATGAGAAAGAAAATAAATAAATGATTAATAATGAAAATAAATAAATAATAATCATAAAAAAATTAAATTATTAATCAATTTGGTCAGAGAACACATAAACTACCACTATTTCATCAGAATCTGTAACTAAAAAAAAAAAAATTTTTTTGTCATTAATCGAATAATTAAATAATTAATCGATTAATTGATTAATTAATAAATCAAAAATATCCTTTGCAGCCAAATCACCTGGTCATTGGCATGTCCAAATATCAGCTTCCTAACTCAAAAGGTGCCTGAGTTAATAATGGTCAGAAGATAAATGAAATTTAATTAATTAAATAAGTACTTAATTAAACGCTAATAATTAAATAACTCCTCAATTAATTGATTATTCAAAAAACAAAAAATACCGTATTTGACAAAGGACTTGCTCACTACTGTGCCGAAATTTCAGCTTCCTAGCTCAAAGGATGGCTGAGATATCGTCCGGACAACCAAGAAAACAAACAAGAAACCAGAGTGAAAACTGAGTACTCTCTTTCAGCGTGCGTCACTGCCGAGCCCCCTTCGGTGCCCGGCAATGACGATTTGCAATGCCTGGAGGTGGCATAGGAAAGGAGCGGTGTACAACAAGAAACCAGAGTGAAAACTGAGTACTCTCTTTCAGCGTGCGTCACTGCCGAGCCCCCTTTGGTGCCCGGCAATGACGATTTGCAATGCCTGGAGATGGCATAGGAAAGGAGCGGTGTACAACAAGTACACATACATTCAAAGTACACCGCCCCATGCCAAATAATTAAATATGCTGCAGCGCGGCATTGCCGGGGCGCCTCCGGCGCCCGGCAATACCGCAGTGCAGCTCATTGAGGCTGCATTGGGAGGGAGAGGTGTACACTAATTGATTGATTAATTGTATAATTAAAATCAATAAAAGATTATCACAAAATATTTTCATAATCAATTGGCTAATCGCATAACTAAACCAGTAGTGCTTCATCCGAAGATGTATCTTTTAGAAATTTAATTAAATAAGTCATTTATAAAAAATTAAATAATTAATTGATTACTCAATAAATAATTAATCGATTAATCAATAAATACTTAATAGATGAAATGATTAATCAATAAATCAAAAATATCCTTGATAGCCACATCACTTGGTCACTCATGTCTAAATATTAGCTTCCCAGCTCAAAAGGTGCCTGAGATATTGGCCAAATGAGAAAGAAAATAAATAAATGATTAATAATGAAAATAAATAAATAATAATCATAAAAAAATTAAATTATTAATCAATTTGGTCAGAGAACACATAAACTACCACTATTTCATCAGAATCTGTAACTTAAAAAAAAAAAATTTTTTTGTCATTAATCGAATAATTAAATAATTAATCGATTAATTGATTAATTAATAAATCAAAAATATCCTTTGCAGCCAAATCACCTGGTCATTGGCATGTCCAAATATCAGCTTCCTAACTCAAAAGGTGCCTGAGTTAATAATGGTCAGAAGATAAATGAAATTTAATTAATTAAATAAGTACTTAATTAAACGCTAATAATTAAATAACTCCTCAATTAATTGATTATTCAAAAAACAAAAAATACCGTATTTGACAAAGGACTTGCTCACTACTGTGCCGAAATTTCAGCTTCCTAGCTCAAAGGATGGCTGAGATATCGTCCGGACAACCAAGGAAACAAGAAAACAAACAAACAAGAAACCAGAGTGAAAACTGAGTACTCTCTTTCAGCGTGCGTCACTGCCGAGCCCCCTTCGGTGCCCGGCAATGACGATTTGCAATGCCTGGAGGTGGCATAGGAAAGGAGCGGTGTACAACAAGAAAACAAACAAGTACAGATACATTCAAAGTACACCGCCCCCATGCCAAATAATTAAATATGCTGCAGCGCGGCATTGCCGGGGCGCCTCCGGCGCCCGGCAATACCGCAGTGCAGCTCATTAAGGCTGCATTGGGAGGGAGAGGTGTACACTAATTGATTGATTAATTGTATAATTAAAATCAATAAAAGATTATCACAAAATATTTTCATAATCAATTGGCTAATCGCATAACTAAACCACTAGTGCTTCATCCGAAGATGTATCTTTTAGAAATTTAATTAAATAAGTCATTTATAAAAAATTAAATAATTAATTGATTACTCAATAAATAATTAATCGATTAATCAATAAATAATTAATAGATGAAATGATTAATCAATAAATCAAAAATATCCTTGATAGCCACATCACTTGGTCACTTATGTCCAAATATTAGCTTCCCAGCTCAAAAGGTGCCTGAGATATTGGCCAAATGAGAAAGAAAATAAATAAATGATTAATAATGAAAATAAATAAATAATAATCATAAAAAAATTAAATTGGTAATCAATTTGGTCAGAGAACACATAAACTACCACTATTTCATCAGAATCTGTAACTTTAAAAAAAAATTTTTTTGGGTCATTAATCGAATAATTAAATAATTAATCGATTAATTGATTAATTAATAAATCAAAAATATCCTTTGCAGCCAAATCACCTGGTCATTGGCATGTCCAAATATCAGCTTCCTAACTCAAAAGGTGCCTGAGTTAATAATGGTCAGAAGAGAAATGAAATTTAATTAATTAAATAAGTACTTAATTAAACGCTAATAATTAAATAACTCCTCAATTAATTGATTATTCAAAAAACAAAAAATACCGTATTTGACAAAGGACTTGCTCACGACTGTGCCGAAATTTCAGCTTCCTAGCTCAAAGGATGGCTGAGATATCGCCCGGACAACCAAGAAAGAAAACAAACAAGTACACATACATTCAAAGTACACCGCCCCATGCCAAATAATTAAATATGCTGCAGCGCGGCATTGCCGGGGCGCCTCCGGCGCCCGGCAATACCGCAGTGCAGCTCATTGAGGCTGCATTGGGAGGGAGAGGTGTACACTAATTGATTGATTAATTGTATAATTAAAATCAATAAAAGATTATCACAAAATATTTTCATAATCAATTGGCTAATCGCATAACTAAACCAGTAGTGCTTCATCCGAAGATGTATCTTTTAGAAATTTAATTAAATAAGTCATTTATAAAAAATTAAATAATTAATTGATTACTCAATAAATAATTAATCGATTAATCAATAAATACTTAATAGATGAAATGATTAATCAATAAATCAAAAATATCCTTGATAGCCACATCACTTGGTCACTCATGTCCAAATATTAGCTTCCCAGCTCAAAAGGTGCCTGAGATATTGGCCAAATGAGAAAGAAAATAAATAAATGATTAATAATGAAAATAAATAAATAATAATCATAAAAAAATTAAATTATTAATCAATTTGGTCAGAGAACACATAAACTACCACTATTTCATCAGAATCTGTAACTTAAAAAAAAAAAATTTTTTTGTCATTAATCGAATAATTAAATAATTAATCGATTAATTGATTAATTAATAAATCAAAAAATATCCTTTGCAGCCAAATCACCTGGTCATTGGCATGTCCAAATATCAGCTTCCTAACTCAAAAGGTGCCTGAGTTAATAATGGTCAGAAGATAAATGAAATTTAATTAATTAAATAAGTACTTAATTAAACGCTAATAATTAAATAACTCCTCAATTAATTGATTATTCAAAAAACAAAAAATACCGTATTTGACAAAGGACTTGCTCACTACTGTGCCGAAATTTCAGCTTCCTAGCTCAAAGGATGGCTGAGATATCGTCCGGACAACCAAGAAAGAAAGAAAACAAGAAATCAACCAGAGTGAAAACTGAGTACTCTCTTTCAGCGTGCGTCACTGCCGAGCCCCCTTCGGTGCCCAGCAATGACGATTTGCAATGCCTGGAGATGGCATAGGAAAGGTGCGGTGTACAACAAACAAGAAACCAGAGTGAAAACTGAGTACTCTCTTTCAGCGTGCGTCACTGCCGAGCCCCCTTTGGTGCCCGGCAATGACGATTTGCAATGCCTGGAGATGGCATAGGAAAGGAGCGGTGTACAACAAACAACCAGAGTGAAAACTGAGTACTCTCTTTCAGCGTGCGTCACTGCCGAGCCCCCTTTGGTGCCCGGCAATGACGATTTGCAATGCCTGGAGATGGCATAGGAAAGGAGCGGTGTACAACAAGAAACCAGAGTGAAAACTGAGTACTCTCTTTCAGCGTGCGTCACTGCCGAGCCCCCTTCGGTGCCCAGCAATGACGATTTGCAATGCCTGGAGATGGCATAGGAAAGGAGCGGTGTACAACAAACAACCAGAGTGAAAACTGAGTACTCTCTTTCAGCGTGTGTCACTGCCGAGCCCCCTTCGGTGCCCAGCAATGACGATTTGCAATGCCTGGAGATGGCATAGGAAAGGAGCGGTGTACAACAAGTACACATACATTCAAAGTACACTGCCCCCATGCCAAATAATTAAATATCCTACAGCGCGGCATTGCCGGGGCGCCTCCGGCGCCCGGCAATACCGCAGTGGAGCTCATAGAGGCTGCATTGGGAGGGAGAGATGTACATCTAATTGATTGATTAATTGTATAATTAAAATCAATAAAAGATTATCACAAAATATTTTCTTAATCAATTGGCTAATACCATAACAAAACCACTTGTGCTTCATCCGAAGATGTATCTTTTAGAAATTTAATCAAATAAGTCATTAATAAAAAACTAAATAATTAATTGATTAATCAAGAAGTAATTCATCGATTAATCAATAAATAATGAATCGATGAAATGATTAATCAATTAATCAAAAATATCCTTGATAGCCACATCACTTGGTCACTGTCATGTCCAAATATTAGCTTCCCAGCTCAAAAGGTGTCTGAGATATTGGCCAAATGAGAAAGAAAATAAATAAATGATTAATAATGAAGATAAATAAATAATAATCATTAAAAAATTAAATTATCAATCAATTCGGTCACAGAACACATAAACCACCACCATTTCATCAGAATCTGTAACTGGGGGGGAAATTTTTTTTTTAGTAATTAATCGAATAATTAAATAATTAATCGATACATTGATTAATTTATTAATTAATAAATCAAAAATATCCTTGATAGCCACATAACCTGGTCACTCATGTCCAAATATTAGCTTCTGAGCTCAAAAGGTGCCTGAGATATTGGCCAAATGAGAAAGAAGATAAATAAATGATTAATAATGAAAATAAATAAATAATAATCATTAAAAAAGTAAATTATTAATCAATTCGGTCAGAGAACACATAAACCACCACCATTTCATCAGAATCTGTAACTTTAAAAAAAAAAATTTTTTTGTCATTAATCAAATAATTAAATAATTAATCGATTAATTGATGAATTGATTAATTAATAAATCAAAAATAGCCTTTGCAGCCAAATCACCTGGTCATTGGCATGTCCAAATATCAGCTTCCTAACTCAAAAGGTGCCTGAGTTAATGGTCAGAAGAGAAATGAAATTTAATTAATTAAATAAGTACTTAATTAATCGCTAATAATTAAATAACTCATCAATTAATTGATTAATCAAAAAACAAAAAATACCGTTTTTGACAAAGGACTTGCTCACTATTGTGCCGAAATTTCAGCTTCCTAGCTTAAAGGATGGCTGAGATATCATCCGGACAAACAAACAAAAAAGCAAGAAAGCAAGAAAGCAAGAAAGAAAACAAGAAAGAAACCAGAGTGAAAACTGAGTACTCTCTTTCAGCGTGCGTCACTGCCGAGCCCCCTTCGGTGCCCAGCAATGACGATTTGCAGTGCCTGGAGATGGCATAGGAAAGGAGCGGTGTACAAAAATCAGTTACAGATTCTGATGAAATGGTGGTGGTTTATGTGTTCTGTGACCGAATTGATTAATAATTTAATTTTTTCATGCTTATTATTTATTTATTTTCACTATTAATCATTTCTTGTACACCGCTCCTTTCCTATGCCATCTCCAGGCATTGCAAATCGTCATTGCCGGGCACCAAAGGGGGCTCGGCAGTGACGCACGCTGAAAGAGAGTACTCAGTTTTCACTCTGGTTTCTTGTTTTCTTTCTTTCTTGTTTGTTTGTCCGGACGATATCTCAGCCATCCTTTAAGCTAGGAAGCTGAAATTTTGGCACAATAGTGAGAAAGTGCTTTGTCAAAAACAGTATTTTTTTTTTTGGATTAATCAATAAATTGAGGAGTTATTTAATTATTAGCGATTAATTAAGTACTTATTTAATTAATCAAATTTCCTTTCTCTTCTGACCATTAACTCAGGCACCTTTTGAGTTAGGAAGCTGATATTTGGACATGCCAATGACCAGGTGATTTGGCTGCAAAGGATATTTTTGATTTATTAATTAATCAATTAATCGATTAATTATTTAATTATTCGATTAATGAGAAAAACTTTTTTTTTTTTAAAGTTACAGATTCTGATGAAATAGTGGTAGTTTATGTGTTCTCTGACCAAATTGATTACTAATTTAATTTTTTTATGATTATTATTTATTTATTTTCATTATTAATCATTTATTTATTTTCTTTCTCATTTGGCCAATATCTCAGGCACCTTTTGAGCTGGGAAGCTAATATTTGGACATGACAGTGACCAAGTGATGTGGCTATCAAGGATATTTTTGATTTATTGATTAATCATTTAATCGATTAATTATTTATTGATTAATCGATTAATTATTTATTGATTAATCAATTAATTATTTAATTTCTTATTAATGAGTTATTTAATTAAATTTCTAAAAGATACATCTTCGGATGAAGCACTAGTGGTTTAGTTATGCTATTAGCCAATTGATTAAGAAAATATTTTGTGATAATCTTTTATTGATTTTAATTATACAATTAATCAATCAATTAGTGTACACCTCTCCCTCCCAATGCAGCCTCTATGAGCGCAATGCCACGCTGTAGGATATTTAATTATTTGGCATGGGGGCGGTGTACTTTGAATGTATGTGTACTTGTTTCACTTTTATTTAAAAACCCAAACTTTTCCTCTGTCCTGGAAGCATGCCTTAGTACAGCCAATTTTCCTTCTTCTACAAATAACCAAATGCACTCACATGCTGATGACTCAACATTACATTCCTCCGTTTTTCCAATCTGCCCCATATTCCTTCACTCGATCTACATCTCGTTTGATCGCAGCCACCACTTTAAATTTGGACTTGGACAAGATTTCCCAGTCGGGCAAATGTAATCAAGTGAAGTTTAATTCTTCTTTAACTCAATTTCTTCCCATCCCTCTCTCTAAAACTCCTCTCAACTCTCCAGTGTTCTTTGAAAGCTCCACAATTACACCAGGTGATTCAATAAACCTACTAGGTATTACCCTAACATCAAATTTATCCTGGAATCCACACATTACACAAATAGCTAAGACTTCCTCGAAGAAACTAGGAGTCCTATTCAGATGTCGAAGATTCGTCTCCTCTCAGCAGTTGCTTCAACTACAGACTTGGCATTTAAGATGGAATATTTTTTTTGTGGGGGTGAACTTACTTTTCAAGATGACTTAGAACCAAAAGTTCATTGGAATTATGTTGAAATTATCCTAGATTTTGTTAATGTGACCTTTAAAAGAAACAAAAACCACATTTGACAGTACTGTGTTAAACTTCTGTACGTTTTCCAGAAGTGTATCTTTATTTTGCACATTAGCCCAAAAAAATTTCAACAAAAACAAAAGCTAAATTATGACTGGGATTACGGGCAGTAAAATTACAGTTCAGTACTTCGTGTAACCCCCATGAGCATTCAGGAGAGCACGTACATGTCGAGGCATGCTGTTCACGAGATTTGCCAAGGTTTGGACAGGAATCGCTTGCCATGCAGTGACAATAGTCTGCTGCAATTCACGCACAGAGGTAGGCTGCTGGTCCAAGTTGTCGATTTGACGCGTTAATTCGGCCCACATGTTCTCTATCGGATTCATATCCGGGGACATGGTAGGCCACTCCATATGCTCTACACCATGGTCAGCAAGAAAGTGTTGGATCATGCGAGCACGATGAGGCCGTGCATTGTCATCTTGGAAGACAAAGTTTCCTCGAAAGGCTGCACGAGCAAATGGAAGCAATGTTTCTTCCAGAATGACCCTGTACTTGAAAAAGTTCAGGTTTCCATTCAGAACAACCAGGTCAGTTTTGCCCCCTGCATTAAAAGCAGCCCAAACGGTCACCCCACCACCTCCAGCTTGGACTCTTGGCACTATACAATCTTCGTTGTGGGCTTCATGCACTTGTCCGCATTCGGACGCGGCCATCTTGACGATAGACCAGAAATCTAGACTCGTCACTGAAGGTCACTTGATTCCAGTGTCCTGGCTGCCATTGACGGTGTTCTCTGGCCCACTGCAATCGGCACTGGCTGTGTTGTCTGGTCAGGCATGGCTTTCTCAGGGGACGCCTGGCACGATAGCCTGCTTGAACCAGTCGTTGGTTGACTAGCCTTCTGGATACAGGCACATTTGTCAGTTGCTGCCACTCAGCCCTAAGCCGATTAGCTGACTTGGTACTGCCATTGCAGACTAACTGGTGCAGCTGGCGATCATCTCTCCTTGTGGTTCTGCGTGGACGTCCTGGCCTCGGTATTGGAGTAGGGACACCCCTCTGAGCATTTCGTTTCAAGATCTTTGACACCTGACCTTGAGTGATGCCATACTGCCGAGCAATAGCACGCTGTTTCATGCCAGAATTTCGTAAAGCCACCACTCCATGACAAACAGCATTGTCAAGTTGACGGACCATCTCCAGAGGAAGTGGCAATAACTTTTGTAGACGTGCAGCAGTTGTTTTCCACTAATACAGAACGCAACAACCCTTATATACCCGATTGTGAAGCCAATCGTCAAATGTACCTGTCCTTACATTTTGTCACGCCACCTGTGATATAATCCTGTTATTGACTTCTTGCTGCGAAAGACAATCAGTGACATGGTTCTTTCAACAAAGACATCACCGAAGGGTAAAATAAACTCACCAGATTGATATACTGAGTTCAGAAAGTAAACCCAAGTCAAGAAAAAAAAAGATTCCATATTAAATGCCAAGTCTGTATATAAAGGATTGATTCATCCTTGTATAGAGTACTGCTCTCACATCTGGGGAGGTTCTAGCTCCACATACTTCCTGGACAGAATTGAATCAAAAGTAATTCGACTGATCAACTCTCCCAATCTGTCTTCAAAACTCGACCTGCTGGAATTACCTCGCAAAGTTGGCTCTCTTTCTCTTTTCTTCAGATATTCCTTCAGTTTCTGCTCCCAAGAACTTGCTGCTTGTGTACCTCCGCCATTAGCGAGATCACGGAATACTCGACAAGCCACTACATCACATGATTGTTGTGTGGCCACTGACAATTCATTACCTTACCCTGTCTTTCCAAACACTTACGACCTTCCCCTTTTCAAAAAGCAGCTTTTTTTTTTTACTTCCTCAAAAACTCAGATTATTCTCTCTTTCTTCACTTTTCTATCAATGCAGCTCTTTTATTTAAGACCTGGCCTCGATAAGGACGAAATAGTCCATGTTTAGCCTTTAGCCTTCAGCATAAAAAAGTCCATGTTTAGTCAAGTTGCTGTAGGCCGGTAGCAAAACCTTGGTAAGGGCCTAGAAATGAAATTTCGTTCCGTGGAATGGGTGCTAGGTCTAAATTTCACCTGATGCTAACTGTTGGTCCACCATTTCGGAGAAAAAGTTCTCCGTCCAACTCTTGCCCATTAAGGGTATGGAGGCCCTTAAAGATATAGTAGTTTATCCCTTTCGACAAAATACCTTTAAAAAGAAAACATCTTTACTGCGGCATTTATACGATTATATGAGGACCATAAACGTGCCCCGCCGGCAGTCGGGGGATGTGAAAAGGCCCTTCTGATCATCCGGTGTTGAATTTCCAACCCCAGTGGCATAGCGAGGGGGGGCATGGTGCCATGCCCCCCCCCCCCTTGGCAATCTCAGGCAATCTAACTTTCAAAATTTTCCCTCTCGAGGGAAAAGTTTCTTCCCTCTCGAGTGTAGGAGTTTAATGTCTTGGCACAGTGAAATAATTTTCAGTTCAACTGACGCGACATTGACGGCGGAATATTCTACCAGGTCCGGTTCACAGTCAGCACCAACAATCCAGGAGATGAGCTTCAATAACAGGGGAGGCACACTACGCCTCATCTCGTCAACAGTCAAATCAGATGCTTTTAACGGCCATGATGGTGGTCCTTCGTCTTGGCCAGCCATTTGAGCCCTGATAGACAAAGCAGTCAAGTAGGCCATTCGGGCCTCTTCCTCATGGGATGGAGTGGAACTCCTACCTGCTGACTCAGGAGACTGAAAGTCATCGTCTTCAGTTTCGATGCTGCTGGTGTCTGTGGAAGAACCTCCGAGTTGGCTCGCGACCGCACCAGTTGTCAATGTATCGGCAAAAACCAGCAATGACAGATTCTGCTGCGGTGGGCGGTAGAAATGGAGTTGTGGATACCTCTTTGCTAGTATGTTCTTCAGTCGATCATTCCTGGTAAAAAGATGCACAGGAGGCATTGGCAAATAATGTTATCATTTCATTTTCATCAATGAAGGAAGTTGGGGGCATGCGCGTGAAGCGCGTTGCCGCGGGCGCTCATCTCCCGACACGTTGGCTTTTGAGCCTGCTTACTGCCCGGACGATAGAGCCGACTACTGCAGAGTTCATCAATAAGCAACTGATAAATATGAGTCTAACCAAGAAAATAAGTCGAGCTTGTGAAAAGTAATTACCTCCATGACACATCCACTTTGTGGAACCTTTTGACCATCTTGACCAACATGTGAGACAACTTCGTGAGTCTGAAGACTTCCTGCTCAGTGATGATGTGTCTTTTGATGATCTCCCGGCAGAATTCCTCAAAAGCCTCTCCGAATGGAACATTGAAAGGGACAAGGAAATTATTTAATTTTTGAGACTACAATGATAAATAGCCCCGTGGGGGACTGACGGTTATTTCTCGTTGGGCCCTTGATTAACTAAATATCTCACACAATTAACCGAAATCGATAGAATAAAAAAATGTAACCTGTAGAATCGATGTGATCCTATCATTCTATATGAAAATCCGAACCATTTCGATGAATATTGGGAGATTTAAATGAGGAATACTTTCAGTCGAAGTAAGTGGTGACGAGTAAGTTGGGGGAGGCCTCATTGCCCCCATTTGCAGTAAAAGCACGGTTACGGGGAAATACAATTTAAGGTTATGGCGTTGTCCAGATGTTTCATGGCGAGTTGGTGTGGATGTACCTGGCAGTTTCTGGCAAAAAGATTTTTTAAATTAATTAAAACCCCCTTTCACCCCCGTCATGAGGGGCGGATCCAGATGGGGAGCACAACTCCATAAGAACTCGTTGTCCTCTTGCTACTACCAAAATTGGTCCGAATCCGTCGGATAGTTACCGAGAAGAAACCGTTTTAATGATAATGAGGAATTAGGGGGAGGCCCCATTGCCCCCATTTGCAGTAGAGGTACGGTCATGGGGAGCACAACTTAAGATTATGGGATTGTCCAGATGCTCCATGGTTAATTTGGTCTAGAACTACCAAGCAGTTTCTGACAAGAAGATTTTTGAAATAATGACTAATATTAAGGGCAATACCCCCTTTTTACCCCTTTGTAGGGGCGGATCCAGATGTAGAGCACAACCTTACGAGTCCTTGCTGACCTAATGTGTGATATCAAATCTGTTCAAAATCGGTCGGGTAGTTTCCGAGAAGATGTTTAAGTGAAAAGTTTACAGACGTACGGACGGACGGATAGACGGATGGCCATGGTAGTCACTTTATAAGCAGAGAAATAACCTAATAATTCACATTTAAAGCAGATTTATTTTCATCAATATTCCCTTGCTGAGTGGTATTTCATTTGTGATTTTACTACAAAATCTGAAAGCAGGAAATATAAAGAAATTTTGCAGTTCAGTGTCTCAAAATTATTGTTAACTTCACAGAGGATGCATAGGCGAATCCAGGAATTTTTTAAGGGGGGGGGGGGGCCCAAAAAATTTTAAACCCTCACCCCCCCCCCTTATATTCACAAAAACTCCTCGAAAATAGGCCAATTTATTTTCAAAAGTTTGAAAAAAAAAGTTTTTTCCCCAAAAAAGTCTATATTTTTTAAAATCGTCTTATCACCAGATTTTTAGGGGTGCCCCTCTTAGCCCCCCTGGATCCGCCACTGGGATGACTGTAAGATGTACTATGAATCAGTATATGAATTGCACAATTGGAATATACTGTATAACCAACCTAAATTTTACTTTTAAAGTTATACACAAGTTAAACACAACTACATGTTTAGGATTGATTGATGAAATAGGTTAGTTACTTACTCCTCCTTCGATGACTGAGCTTTTCTTAGCCTTGGAGAGGAAACGAGTGAACTGCAGGAAACAATTTCGGTGATACCGTATCTCCGCTGCCACACAATCAGTCCCGCGGGTATGGTGAAGTATGGTCTCTGAAATTTTCTGTTCTGACTTCGTGCCATATTTTGCCTTCAGTGATGCTGCCTCTATCAGACGACCTGTTGTAAATAAGGGAACAATTATTAGTCACTAATACAGCACTGTCATCTGGTTTTTCATATACAGTATGCACCACTTAATATAATCTAGGATAAGCTAATCAGCCACTTAATAGAATCAAACTACCCTGGCCAAAAGTGATTCTATTAAGAGATGCATACTGTACCATATGCTCATATTTTAGGCAGAGTTCAAACATGTTAGTACGCCTTCTGAAGCAGGCCCTATCATAGGATAGAAAATCGTAGATGGTATAAGGTACCTACCAGCAGTCAATGTTTGAGCTAGCACCAGAAGATCTCGTGTTTTACCACCATGATGTCGTTTCAAATAGCTGTCCTTCTTACCACATAATAAACAGACTTTAGGAAGCACTCGTGTGGTTGAGGATGGTGTTGCTATTTTTGAATGGCAACGCAGTTTTTTTGCAGGTGACATTGTGATTGTTTGTACAAGTGCTGTACCACACCTCCTCTCACTGGCTTGCAGACGTTTCTTGTCCGTAAATCGCTGGTAGCATGTGGCATGAAAACCACACACATCCTTCGGTATTTGCTCAAATGGTGATTCAAATGTCACTGATAGTAATGCCACACTATCATCGAGATGAACGGCCGCTGCTCCGGCTCCTGGTATGGGAATCGGTGCCGGGGGGACTGGTAGTGGTAGTGTCGAAGATGATGATGATGGTTGTGGTGAATTGCGACTGGGGCATTCGAAAAGTTTCTTTGCCACATGAGAGCATTCACCATCGAGACTCACCCATTTTTTTGCACAGTCAGTGAATGTGGACCATCTCTTTTCTGTAAAAGGCTGCACCACCTCACCATGGACGCTTTTTAGGTGCAAAATACACACTAAACGGGCCTGATCGCTTTCAACACGGTCAGTCATGGGCGCAGCCATGACAGTTGATCACAGAAGTCACATGATCATGTTCTGTTATGTGATTGGCTGACACCTGTCTACATACGCAAAAGGCGGTACAACGGCACCCGAGATAGGCAAGTGGGCAAGACAATATAGTGCACACAATTTCATCTCGTAACATATGTTTGGGCCAATATATTTTGGAGAACTTTTGATATGTTCAACACCATTAGATTCAACAACTTTTCGCATGGTAAAATTTTAGCACCTCGGACACGAAACGAAATGTCATTTCCCACAGAGTTGCTACCGGCCTACTGGTATCCTTTGTTACTCACTACGCTCACTTTTTGCTATTTTTTTCTCTCACCATTATTAGTCACAGTTCGGTTTTACCTGTGACATGTGCAGGTTTACAAAAGCTTTGTGCTCGCCAAGCCAGCCGTTCCTTATCAGCGGTTTTGAATGGAGTGCTTGCTTGAATGCTTGAGCCACCTGACAAGCTCTCCACAAGAAACTTGGTCGCCCCCTGACGTTCCTGAGGAACGAGCCTAGATTTTCTGTAATCTATATACCCCAGAGAGTATAATAACATGACACTTCCTGCTGCTTCTGTACGAAGTGGATGTACTTGTTGTCTGAAACCAGACCTAGCTGCTCGTCAGACTCATAATTGATATTGAACCAAACAGTGAAGACACTTAGAGATGAATTATATAATGCCTTCAACAGCACTGATGAGGGAGTTCAGGAGTCAGAGCAGGTAAAAAAATATATATATATATTGTGAGGCAGGTTGTGACTATAGTGCAGCCATTCTTGTTATTTCATGAATCCTGTTTGTTGTAGTATGTTTGAGCAATCTGTTTTCCTGGTCCGTCTTTTCCACTTTCAGTGGAAGTTTCAACCTCTCGTACCACCCCGATCCCTCAACTCCCCATATATTTTTGAATAACCTTCCCTGGAAGTTTGATGATCATGAAAATTGCTTTATGAAGTCATCTCGTCTTGATTCTAATGGGTCATGGTGTCCGGATGTCTGTCCGTCCGTCCGTTAACTTTTTGCTGTTTTTGCTACTCCTTCCTTATCACCCGGCTGATTGTTCTGAAACTTGAATACAAGACAGTAGCCCGCACAATCGCTAAGGCTTCGATTTTTCCATTTCAGACATTGTGGGCTCCCAGGTGGGGTTACCCCGTGAAACCTCGGATCCCTACTTGTCCCTTATTTACCAACTGATTTCTCTGAAACCTGATACAGCCCTATTCAATGGTCCATAGGATCACTCGGTCTTAGATTTTTCGATTTTGGATCGGGGGGGGGGGGGGGGGGAAGGGAGAGGAGGGTGGTTCCCCCAAATCAGCAGAGGTCTGCACTACAACCCCAAGAGATGACCATCAGCCCCCCTCGTGGCTACTTTTTTGTTGTGATGTCCTTTGATTGTGTCACATTGTTGATGATATTATGTAATTATTGTTGTCATTGGACTTGTAATTCATTAATTGTATGGTTGTAATTGTATTGTCATAGAATCATTTAGTATTTGTATTGTTAGTTAGTAAAAAGTAGAGAAAAATGAATTTGCTGATCGTAGTGAAAAAGGCATACCGTAACCAACAACTCACCATGGGTCACATTGTTGAGCAACTCGCTCACAGAAAGCAAAAAGTTATGTTGGACAATAGCATGGCAGCAAGGTGTAATCATGCCCGGGCAGGTTGAGGGCCTTGAGGCCATGGATAGCTATGTGATTGGCTCTTCTTGAGGGGTGTTCCTAGTTTGGTTAGGCATAAATGGATGACGACACCAGATAATATGACATGGACGGATCGAGGAAGCGGATCGAGTAGAGAGACTCTGGTGAAGTTGCTTCGCTGTCATCGCATTGAGTAGGGTTGGGTGGGTTGTTTCTTCGAAATGAGGACGCTCTTCAGTGGGACCAACTTGTCTATTTGCAGCACCGTTAGTTTGGACCACACTGTTTCTTTACAGCTTGTGACCTGTCAGGCCGTTCATCGCGCTTGTAATCCAGCATTTAGCATACTCGTACACCCACTCCCAACAGAAGTGGCAGGAAG
Organism: Myxine glutinosa; assembly: GCF_964187855.1. Taxonomy (NCBI): domain Eukaryota; kingdom Metazoa; phylum Chordata; class Myxini; order Myxiniformes; family Myxinidae; genus Myxine; species Myxine glutinosa. The sequence goes on from NC_136265.1 coordinate 148,871,547, forward strand.
GGTCGTGTTATTAACCTCTCTGGGGTATATAGATTGCATTAGATCTATGCTGACGTCCGTTCGTCGACGCGATAATCAGCCTTCTCCCAATTATCAGCAAAGTCATGGAATCCATCATTGCTTCAGATATGAAATCTTTCTTCTTCTCCAATGGCTTGATCTCTGATCATCAATTTGGTGTCAGACCAGGTCACTCTACTCTGGACATGCTGCTTCTGCTGTCTCAACAATGGATTGAGCTCCTCAATGCCAAACAGGAAATTAGAGCTTTCTCTCTCGACATATCACGTGCCTTCGATACGGTCTGGCACCCCGCTCTGCTCACCAAACTCTCCTCCTTTGGTATCCACGGAAATCTCCACGCATGGCTGGCGGACCTCCTCTCTAGTCGTAGTCAACGTGTGGCCCTGAATGGGTTTCTCTCATCTCCTCTTCCTGTTCAGGCTGGAGTTCCCCAAGGCAGTGTTCTGGGCCCTGTGCTTTTTCTGGTCTTCATCAATGATCTCTCTGACTCTCTTGAAAATCCTCTCTATCTCTTTGCTGATGACGCCACTCTCTGCTGCTCCATTCCTCATCCCTCAGATCGGCAGTCTGCAGCCTCCTCACTCTCCACAGACCTGGACAAAATCACAGACTGGTCAAACAAGTGGAACATGTCTTTCAATCCTGACAAATCTCACACTCTTACGATGTCTCTCCGAAAAGACCGACTGGACAACCCTCCCATCCACTTTCTGAATAATCCTCTCCAAGAAGTTCTGTCACTCAAGGTTTTGGGTCTCACTATCTGCCATGATCTTTCCTGGGAAAACCACATTTCAAATCTGGCCTCCAAAGCCAGTCACCGACTGGGCATCCTCCATCGTGCGAAGTCCTTCCTTGGCACACCTGAGCTCCTCACCACATACAAGGCTTTCATCCGCAGCTCAATGGAATACTGCTCTCCCCTCTGGGCTGGTGCTCCTGCCTCACACCTAGCTCATCTTCACGCTGTTGAAACCAAAGCGTTCAGAATCATTGGAATCTCCCGCGATGAAGCTATCTCTGAGGGCCTTTCACTTACTCACCACAGGCAGGTTGGTGGGCTTTGTCTTCTACCGACTCCTCTCCGGCCTTGCTCCCCCAGCTCTCTCTGGGCTCTGTCCCCCAAATATTCCTTCAGGACGCACAAGATCTGCCTGCAACCCTCTTATGGTTAAACTGCCAAAATCAAGACTCTCTGCTCACCTTCACTCCTTCATTCCTATTTTCTCCTGCCTCTGGAACAAACTCCATCACTCTCTTCAATCCCACTCCTCCCTCCAGGTCTTTAAAACAGCTGTTCACCACCACCTCTTATCTTCCCCCATCCAAAACCTTGATCTTTTCTACCCCCGCTAATTTCACCCCAAATCCACTTTTTTGAAATACCAACTTCTTTCCTGGAAGTCCTTGGTGTCCTTGTGTTTTATACTTCTCCCACCCCCCACCCCCCTTTCCACGCCTCCTCCCCCCAAGCCGCCTCCCTCCCACACATCTCCCGATGTCCCTGCTCTCAAATGTTGGTTTGTGTGTTTCCCCTTCTCTCCCCATCTTGTCTACCGCTCCCCTTTTTATATACAGGGTGTCTCAAAATAGATGGAACCCATTAACATGATAATAATTTATTACTCAGACAAGAAACTCCAAAAAAGATTACATTTCCTGGAAGCTGATATGATAACAATTAAAAAACTGAGGATTTGAGGTCTCCAGTTCAAAGGATACATTTATTAGAGCACATGTTCCAAATGACCGCCTTTGCACCTTAGACACACTTGAAGCCGACGAGCGAAGTTGTCAATCACCCTGACACACTCTTCCTTCCTGATGGCACGAATCTTCTGGGTGATGGCCACTTTCAGTTGAGAAATGGATTGAGGACGATTCTCATACACGTGGTCCTTCAAGAACCCCCAGAGATAAAAATCTGGGGGGTTCAGATCGGGTGAATGCGGAGACCACTCGGGTTCGCGGCGCCTGCTGATCAGCCGATCAGGGAATCGGTGGTCCAGCCACTCCATCGTGATGTTGGCTGTATGTGGAGTTGCCCCATCTTGTTGGAACCATTGCACATCTCGATTCACGCCACGACGTCTCCCAAGTCCCCTCCAGAACTTGTTGAGCACCACAATGTAACGCTCCTTTGTGACGGTGACTGCCTCCTCGTCTGCGTCTTCAAACCAAAACGGTCCGATTATGCCATGTTTTGAGATGGCCACCCAGGCCGTGCATTTCACAGAGTGCAAGGGCCTCTGAAGCACCTAGTCTGGGGCTTGTGTGCCCCAGAACACATTGTTCTTGCTATTGACATGCCCACAGAGCAAGAAGTGTGCTTCGTCGCTGAACCAAACATCATCAAGAAAGTCAGGAACCTCTTCGATCTTGTTCTCGAACCACCGGCACATCACAACACGTTTCGCCATGTCAGCTGGTGTGAGTTTATGCTTGATCTGGATCTTGTATGGGTACAGCTGAAGATCCTTGATCAAGATTCTTTGCACTGACGCACGTGAAAGACCCAGCTCTTGGCTACGTCTTCGGATGGACTTTTTTGGGCCTCTTCCGACAGAATGTCTCACCGCATTCACATTGTCAGGAGATCTTGCAGTCAGCTTCCTGCCAGAACTGGGTGTTTCTGCCTTCTTGTTGAGGTTGTTTACTGATCCAGTGGCTTGAAATTTGTGTGCCCAACGATAAATTTGTTTTTTCTGGGGATAGTTGTTGAAGTTGAACTTCCTGTGAAATTTTGCTTGCACCGTTTTGAATGATTTCGTCTCCAAATAAGTAGTGACGCAAAATATTTTTCCTCCTTTGTCCAAGGCATTTTGATTGATAATTATTAGTTGTTATGGTCTCTCTTCAAATCTGAAAAAAAAGAACAAGAACATTAATATTGGCAGAATTATTAGCAGTGACATGGGTTCCATGTATTTTGAGACACCCTGTACTTTGTTTGTCTGTTTGATTTGTTTGTGTGATAAATGTTAGCTCTTTCACGAGCCTCGATTCTGTATACAAAAAAATAATAATAATAATTCTTTCAGTTTAGTGTTAAACAGCAGTAGCGACTGTTTAAAAAGGTAATCATTAGTACATGGTGTTGTGTCATTGTAGTGCAAAATTTGCTACACTAGTGGAACCAATGTTTTTGGGAATCCTTATACCCTAGGCAACAAGACCTGAGTTGGTTCCATTTTTTTCAATGGCGTCTTTGGCGGCCATTTTGACTTTCAAAATGGCCGCCATTTTTTGCAATTTTGTATGTATCTTTTATTCTTTTCACATAAAACACTTTGATTAACCATTTTTTCTGGCATTTTTGTCATTCCTTGTACAGAAAATCCACCAGAACACTTATATCCAGTTAACAGACGTTTTTTGAAAAATATCAGTCATCTTAAAATTCAAAATGGCCGCCATTTGAACCAATTTTGCTATTATTTTGAAAGATGTATCTTTTCACATAAAACACTGACCATTTTTTCTGGCATTTGTGTCATTCTTTGTACATAAAAGCTACTAGAACACGAATATCTAGTTAACAAAAACTCTTTCGTGGAATATCAGCCATCTTGAAATTCAAAATGGCCACCATTTGAATTATTTGCTATGCTTCATTTGCACAAAGGCAAGCAAAAGCATATTATAAGTAAATTTTATTATTTATTTATTATTATTTGTCTTGTAAAGCTATGCCAAAGTGTGTTAATGTTAATACCAAACAAAACTGCAACCCAAAGGAAGGTATCATTCGTCATCTTGAATTTCAAAATGGCTGCCAAATATTAAAGTTACTACTACTATTCAAATATAAGGTAACATTGAATAATGTTCCTGGTATAATCATCTCTTTAGACAATAGTGCAATACATTTTGACAATGGTCAAACATTCAAAGGTCCATAATTTTGTAAATATCAGTTTTGTTTTCTTCATTGTAATATCTATGCCTAGTTGTCATCATCAGGGTTTTCAAGTTCCTCAGTTTGTTGCACAGCCGTGTTGGCACATTCTTCATCTGCTCCACATGCACATGACTCTGTGCATGTCAGATTGTGTCGCCTGCAGGAACATCTTCTGGAGCATTTGCTTATTCCACATCCACACCTAACAAGCTCGACCACAGATTCGGGAGCTATTGCAATTTCTGAGAGGATAGGTATTGGAATGTTATCTGCATCACATGACCAGCCTAGCTTAAACGGATCTGGAATATTTGGATTTTCCACAAGGTCTTGGTTCCAAATATATGCTTGCATGTGCGCCCTGAGGATGTGTTGATACCACACACCAGAAGTTGGAGGTATTTTGTCTATCCCCCCGGGTTGGCTCGTGAAGCGTTTCCACCTCAGCTTCCCGGCTGTGTTGGCCTGTAAGTCCCTTTTTGTGCTCAAGAGCCTGCAGAGAAACCTCTCACATCCTGAAGCAACATTTGCAGATTGCATTTCTTCAGCACCAAGTTGGCTCAATGCCGTGAGTTCTTCTGGTGTTGCTTTACTAAAGGCCTTGAAGGCAGTCTTTTTGCCTATACCTCTAATATGACCACATGTGTCGCATCCTGTTATACAGTGAAATCCAGGAAGTGCTGCAGCTTTTGATGTACCAAGACGGTCATATATTGGTTTCAGTGACAATTTCGTCTTTTGTCACCTGTTCCCATAAGCATGGTTGTCTGAGGACCAAGAACTGTGAGTCTCTGTCGAGCAATTACCATAACATCTGTGTCTTGGGTCATGATATGCACATTCTTTCCAGCTGCAGAGATCTCAGCTGCATGAAGAATGATTAGAGTGTCTGCTTCTTCTTGTGTACTAACGCCTGTTGATGGTTGAATATCGTCCATGTTGCTTCTTACATGCAGACGTGTTACCGTGACCACTGGAAACTTCAGCTGCAAGACTTTGTCCGCCAAGTAGACTGTGAGGGAATCCTTAGTTTCATTGTTAGCCAGAAATAGCTTTGGATCTTTGATGGGGGTTGTGTCACCAACAATGTAGGCCATCCCTGATGATTGAACTCCTAACTTGCGACGTCTGATTATATCTTTGATTGAGTTATGTCTAACATAATTATCAAAGATCACATGGCAACCCTCATAGTTTTTGCATCTGCTTTCTATAGTCTTAGTAAAGACATCTCCCACATCTTTACATGTTTTTGGTGAAATTGCAGACATTACTTCATGAACTACTGACATGCCATCAACGACCACGAAAGTGTTCAAGTGTGAATCAGTATTGTTCTCTCTGTTGGTTTCTTTTTCTGTTGCCAAGCTTTCTAACACATGTATCAGATCACTTTTACTGTCTGAAGTTATCAGCGACCCATCAGTTTTCATAAGAGTTGAATTGATGGCGGTGAACTCGTAATTTGAGATAACATCTTGAAGGTCGATTTCACGACTTGACTTTGCTATCATTAGCAATCTGGCAAACAGTGTGTTTGTTGCTTTCAATTCAACTTCCCCCTTAGTTCCTCTCAGTTTGAGGGTTTTGCACATGTCATCCCAGTTGAGATACTTAAGTTTGGTCATGCGGTCCCATAGGTTTGTTGATCCACATATGCGCTGTTCAACAAAGGATTTGAATGCTTGCTGTCCACAGACCTCCATGATCAGTATGTCCTTCTCAATGTTCTCAGGCACCACCTGTCTTGTCATCAAATTGTACAACTTAGCTGATTTGTCAGTAAATGGATTACAATCCTTCAATGTTGCCAATAACTGATTTACACTCTGTTCCCGTTGATTGAATTTCGCTGACGTCAGGTGATGATGACGAGCACTGGCTTTTTTGACATACCAATCATCATCTCAGACTCCATGGCCAGTCTTGCTAACTCTGGGGCCCAAAGACAGTATTTCAGGAGAGTTGCAGGCTTATTGGTGATTCCTTTTAGTCCACCATCCCCTTTGAGAACTTTATTCAGGAACTCTTGTCCTTGATCTATACCGACACCTGTGAATGGCACATCCATGTTTTGGTGGTGGCTGCTCCCTGGATGATCCATCTTATCATACAGAACAGTTGTTCCGGTATTCCAACTTCAATACTGTCCTTTAGCGACCCCTCAAATTTCCAAGGATTTTGCCTCGCCTGTGTTATTGCATTTCTTATAATCTTTCCACTTTGAAAGAGAATTTTGAACTTTGCTTGCATATCCTTTTGTTCAGCAGAAGCTGCCCGAATAGCTGCAGCACCAGCATCACTGGAATGAACTGTTGATAGTTTTCCAGATATGCCTGTGATTTCGACATTATCCAGGTTGTTCTTCAGTTTCTGGTTTAAGTATAACCTCTTGTTGGGATCAAAACCAGGAACGTTGTGGTTCTGGAAGATATCTTTATACAGAAGGTGCACATCAGGCATGGGGATGAACTCTCCTTCATCAATCCTTTGCGATATGATGCTTGTAAACTCTACTTCAGCTGCTATGAATTTCAGGTTCTCTTCCTGTTTGGCTTCAAAGGACAACTCACCACCCTTACGATGTGGACGTTGAACATATTTTTCCCAGTTACAAGTGTAACAAAGGTGATGGTACACAATATCTCTAGCAAGTAAATCACCAGAAGTTATCACATCACCTAGGTTTACCTGCCAAGTCTTGTTTCCACTCTTATTGACAATATCTGTGAAATGCGAGCCTCTACTATAACTAGTACAAGGATGGAGAACCTCATTAGTATCTTTCTGGCAAAAGAAACATTTATCTCTGAAGAATGAGTCACTTTTGCTTTGAGATCTTGTAACTGTTGACACAGTTGTTGCTGAAGTTGACGGTGCTGCTCGGTTTTGAGGATTCGACGGTCGTCCCCTCTTGCGGTTCGTCAGATTTGAAATATTCTTTGATTCACAAGATTTACTAAAGTTCACTTCATCACGTTTGATATTGTTACGTGGTCCCCTCGGTGATTACCTGGTCTCGGTGACCCCCGGACCATGAGAGGAACTTCGCCAGAAAGCTGTATTAAATATGCGCTTTCGCCACGCAATCCATATGAATTTCACCCCAGGAGACAACTGACGTTCAAGGATATATTTCAATGGGAACGACCATACAATTGCAATGACACAACCATGGAGATTTTCCCCGAGCAATCAACCATATACAACCATCAACAATTCCCAATTCACAAGCACTTTCCTAGGAGTAAGATGGCCATCTTATATACGTGTGTCCCGGTGAGTACTCACGACACCCTTTTGGTCTCGGTCCCGCACAATGTCTCTGGGCCCCTCCTGACCAAGATGATGGTCGCCGTCACCGCACTCGGGCGGTAGAACGAACCCCGGGTGGACGTTTTTCCACCGGGCAGGTATCGTACCAGGCACCGAGGCTGCAGCCCCTCGTGGCCACGCGAAGCGGATACGGTAGAGCACGCCAAACCCCACGCCGCTTGCAAGGCGCGTTAGGCCCCAACGTGCGACCCGCACGCGTCTGTTTGGACGGTGCCGCGAACGAGGCCAGACGCGGGTTCGATGCACGGCCCCACGTCAACTTGACGTCTCCACCGGGCCGGTACACGTTCCGGTAATTCCTCTCGCCAGACAGGCTTCGGAACGCCGCTGTTTCACGCAGCGCAAGGTCGATCCCACCTTTTGTCGGAGCGGGGCGAGGAAGAATAATACTCGTCCTTTTTTCCTCGTGTCTTTTTCTCTTCCGTTTCCGGTCACTTCCGTTTCCGGCCACTCCCTCAGAAGGGCTCCTGACCCTCCAACCACAACAACTACACCACAACTTAATATACTACACACGGATAAGCAAAGACCTGAATGGTAATTCACATACATTCACATAAATATGTAACAATATCAGCACGATTTGTCACTGCCTTGTAACATTGCTTGTGCCATGTAGCCTTTTTTTCTTTGAGTACTACTGAAGAAACATCACATAGTCTCTTACTAGCTGACGCAAAGCTTAAGTTGCCAAGTTGCACTCTTTTGTGTAAGCTGCTAAGAAATTAATGTTTCATATGAAGCACATTTGAAATTGGCATGAGCAACGTCAACCAAAGGTTCAGGAGTTCTCTCTTGGCAGAATACACAAAGTTCGTAACTTGTGCATTGCTTTTTAGAAGGCGGCTCTTCAAACGATGACATTATGCAGCGGTGAAGCTGAAATCCAACTTGTCTATGAATACCTGTAAGATAAAAAACAATAAAGCAAATGTTCATATTTCTTTCATTATTGTAATTATAGTTATCTATGTGTAGTTTAAGACTGTAGAAATTAGAATACATACAAAATTGCAAAAAACGGCGGCCATTTTGAAATTCAAAATGGCCGCCGAAGACGCCATTGAAAAAAATGGAACCAACTCAGGTCTTGTTGCCAAGGGTCTATAGATGCAAAAAAACATTGGTTCCACTAGTGTAGCAAATTTTGCACTTACATATAATAATTCTACATAACACCATGTACTACATATGGGTTTGGCGTTTATAATACTTTTTACCTCTGGTAGGGGTGCCTCCACAAAACGCCACGATAAGCTATTCACGTTAACACAGTGTTTGGCCAAGGAGGAAAAAAGCATTGTGGAGAGGGGATATTATTAGTATTAATATTTTTTTGTAATAACATTAGTATTATGGCTATTCTCATTAATGTTATTGCTTTTGTTATTAAAAACCGCCTTGGAAAACGCCACAATGAGCTATCTTGATAAGGATACACACCTCAACATGCAACCTCCTTGGTGGGGAAAACCCCCTTGGGGTGAGGGGGGAAGCGTGTGGAATGAAGTCGCCACAACCTCCATTGTGTGACCCTTTGTCCTCCTGTTCTCCTTGGTTGTGATTGGATAAGTAACAACCGAATGTATCGCGGTCAAAAAAAGACAGACACACCAAATTTCATACTTTAGTATGAGAGTGATTTTCCGTGGTGATGAGGCTGACATCACATATCCAAATGGATACGTTCATACAGACACCAGGTTTCTCACGGCGAGACTTGTGTCATCGATCTAAATCATTAGTTTTTTCAGGAGACACAAAACAAAGCATCGTTTCTTAGCTGCACTCCATAAAACTTATGGTGTCTACTTTTGCTACTGCTTTGTCCTCTGCTTCACAATATTGCCTTTGTGGTATTGAAGGAGCTGGGGCTCCCACGTCGATCGGAAGAATGGACGCGACAAAAAGCTGGAATTCATCTGAGTTGCTTTATTGAAATCAAACACTCAGGCACTCTGAAAACCCGTTTATCGGTCAGCAATATATATCTATTAACCCAGGGGGTTTGCCCAGGCCCGGCGCCAGGGGGCGTGGCCCAGCGTCCCGACCGAGGCCTGGCAAGTTGAGCGCGGGCCTGCCCGGGCGTCCTGGACGAGCCCGGCATGGTGATCGCTCCGCGTCCTTGATAGGTGCAAGGCGATTGTGAACACCCAGCGGCAGCCGCTACACACGTCCCCCCAGAATCGACTTGCACCGGCAGGGTCAATTTGAGGGGGGTCCTGATGACCCGGCCGAAGCGACCCCTGGCGGGTCGTGGGAGGGGGTCCGGTGAGGTGGTGGGCGGTCGAGTGGGGGGCACCGTGGACGGGGGGCGGCCTCGCCGCGGCGGAAGGGCCACCCGTGGTGGGTGGTCGACGTCCACGTGCGCCGGCTTGAGGCGGTCCACTGCAATCCGGTCCGACCTGCCGCCGATGTCGATGACGAACGACTTGTCGTCCCGTCGCAGCACCCGGAAGGGCCCGTCGTACGGCGGCTGGAGTGGCCACCGATGTGCGTCGTGACGCACAAAAACATACTCCGCTGTGCGGAGTGCTGGGGGGACGTAGGACTGGGGGTCACCGTGGTGGGATGTTGGCACGGGGGCAAACCGTCGGGCGGCCTCCTGGAGGTCCGAGCGCTGGTGAGCTGCGGACCAGGGACTGGTAGCGTCGGGCACGAATTCGCCCGGGACGCGTAGCACCTGGCCATAGACAAGCTCGGCGGTGGATGCCTGGAGGTCCTCCTTGGGGGCCGTGCGAAGGCCCAAAAGGACCCACGGCAGCCGGTCGGCCCAACCGCCGTCTTGAAGGCCGGCCATGAGCGCGGCCTTCATGGAGCGGTGGAATCGCTCGCACAACCCGTTTGCTTGGGGGTGGTAGGCCGTAGTACGGTGGAGCTTGACCCCCAGGTTGCGGGCGACCGCGCCCCACAGCTCGGAGGTGAACTGTGGTCCGCGGTCTGACGAGATGTCCGCCGGTGCGCCGAAGCGGGCGACCCAGGTGGCGATGAAAGCCTGCGCCACGTCGGCGGTGGTGGTGGAGACGAGGGGAACGGCCTCCGGCCACCTGGTGGTCCTGTCCACCATGGTGAGCAGGTGTGTGAACCCCCGTGACGGGGGGAGGGGGCCCACCAGATCCACGTTGACGTGGTCGAAACGTCGTTCGGGCACGGTGAACGGTGCCAGCGGGGCCTGGGTGTGTCGGTGGACCTTGGCCCGTTGGCAGGCCGTGCAGGTGCTGGTCCAATCGCGGACGTCCCGACGAAGGCCGTGCCAGACGAAACGCGTCGACACCAGCTTCTGGGAAGCTTTCCGGCCCGGGTGGGAAAGGCCGTGGAGGGAGGCGAAGATGCGGCGTTGCCAGGTGACGGGCACGATGGGGCGAGGCTGGCCTTGGGAGACGTCGCAGAGCAGGACAGTGTCCGCGCAGGGGATGTCGGCCAGGTGGAGGCCCGTGTCCGCCGCCCGGAGGGCTTGCACCGTGGTGTCGGTGGTTTGGTCCGCCACCATAAGCGCAAAATCCACGCCCAGGTGGACCGCGTTCGCGCTGGCCCGGGAAAGACAGTCGGCCACGGCGTTGTTTTTGCCGGCGACGTGCCGGATGTCCGTGGTAAACTCCGACACGGCGGAGAGGTGGTGCTGTTGGCGGGCCGACCATGGCTCCGTGACCTTGGCCATGGCGTAAACCAACGGCTTGTGGTCGACGAACGCCGTGAAAGGTCGGCCCTCCAGGAGGTGGCGGAAATGGCGGACGGCCAGGTGTAGACCGAGGAGCTCCCGGTCAAACGTGCTGTATTTGAGCTCGTTCGGCCGGAGCTGCCGGCTGAAAAAAGCGAGTGGCTGCCAAACCCCGTTCACCCATTGCTCATGTACGGCGCCCACCGCGTAGTCGGAGGCATCCGTGGTGAGGGCGATGGGAGCGTTGAGCACCGGGTGAGCGAGCAGTGTTGCGTCGGCGAGGGCCCGCTTTGAGCGTTGGAAGGCCGCATCCATTGCTGCGGACCAGGCGATGTCGTGCTTGGCCGGCTTGCCCCGGAGGGCTTCGTAGAGGGGCCGCATGAGTTGAGCAGCGCGGGGCACGAAGCGGTGATAAAAATTCACCATTCCCAGGAATTCCTGCAGGGCCTTTATGGTGCGGGGACGTGGGAACGTGGTGATGGCCTCGACCTTGGTTGGCAGCGGCACGGCCCCGTTCTTGGTGATGTGGTGGCCCAAAAAATCAACGGCCGTCGTGCCGAAGTGGCATTTGGCCGGGTTGACGATGAGGCCGTGCTCGCTGAGGCGCCCGAACAGTGTTCGGAGGTGGAGGAGGTGCTCGGCCCGGGACGTGCTGGCGACGAGGATGTCGTCCAGGTAAACGAAAAGGAACGGCAGGTCACGCAGCACGCCGTCCATCAAGCGCTGGAACGCCTGAGCCGCATTCTTGAGACCAAACGGCATCCGCAAGAATTCGAATAAGCCGAACGGCGTGATGACTGCCGTTTTAGGGACGTCGGCCGCCCTGACAGGTACCTGGTGATATCCCCGTATGAGATCAATTTTCGAAAAAATGACCCGTCCCGCCAGACGGGCGGAGAAGTCTTGGATATGCGGGATCGGGTACCTGTCGGGGGTGGTAGCGTCATTGAGACGGCGGTAGTCGCCACACGGGCGCCATCCACCCCCCGGCTTTGGCACGATGTGCAGTGGCGAGGCCCACGCGCTATCGGAGCGCCGCACGATGCCGAGGTGCTCCAACGCGTCGAATTCGGCCTTCGCTACGGCGAGCTTGGCTGGGTTGAGGCGGCGGGCCCTGGCGTAGACCGGCGGGCCCGTGGTTGGTATGTGGTGCTCGATCCCATGCCGTACTGCGACGGCCGAAAACGTCGGCCGCGTGAGGGCCGGGAACTCCGTGAGCAGGCGAGCAAACTCGTTCGCCGCCGGGACGGTGCATGCCAACTCGGTCGGCGCGGAGCTGCTCAATGTGCATACCAGGGAGCTGAAGGTTTCAGCGTTGATTAAACGACACCGTTGGACGTCCACCAGCAGTCCGTGTGCGCAGAGGAAGTCGGCGCCTAGCAGAGCCATGGGCACGTTGGCGGTTACAAACGTCCAAGCAAAGCGTTGGCCGCCGAAGCAGAGGGTGACGTTGCGCGGGCCGAAGGTGCGGATAGTCGATCCGTTGGCCGCAACCAAGGAGGGGCCGCAAACCGCGGATTGCCTGTCCTGGTCAGAGGCGGGTATGACGCTCAGTTGGGCGCCGGTGTCGCACAGGAAGCGCCGTCCGGACGCTTTATCCGTGATGAACAGTAGGTTGCCCGTGTGGCCGGCGCTCATGGCTGGTAATGAACGCCGGCCCGGCCGTTTCCCGGCCTGCCGAAGGTGCACGGGGGTCGGCATGTCCGGGCCTTTTGTCCGAACCTGGCATGATAGTAACACCACGCTTGGTCGGGTGGAGGCCTCGGTCGTCGTGCTGGAGGTGGTCGGCACGGTAGAGCGGCCGCCAATTGCGTCGGCAGTTCGGCCGTCGACCGTGCCGGGTGCTCGGGCGCCATGGTTGTTGCGTCGGACGGCGGTGGGTCCCATGTCGCCGCTGCGATGCGCCGTCCTGCAGCGGAGATCTTGTCGGCTTCTCTGGCAAGGGCCCGGGGATCTGTGATCGTCGTGCTTGCCAGGGCGAGGCGTACCGGGTTAGGCAGCTGACGGAGGAACAGCTCCCGGAACAGGAATGCCGGAGAGTGCTCGCCGAGCAGTGAAAGCATGTAGTCCATTCGCTCGGAAGGGCGCGTGTCGCCGAGCTCAGGCAGTTCGAGCAGGCGCCGTGCGCGTTCCGCCGATGGGAGGGCGAAAGCATCGAGGAGAAGCTTCTTAATCGCGCCGTATTTGTCAGCGGCTGGCGGGCTTTCGAGGAGGCTCAGGGCGCGGGCCGCGGTAGCCGACCCGAGCGCAGCTACCACATGGTGGAAGCGGGTGTCGTCGGCCGTGATGCCTCGCAGGGCGAACAGGGACTCCGCCTGTGCGAACCAAACCGCCGCGTGAGCCTCCCAGAAGGTAGGCAGTTTAAGGGCGACTGCCGTGTCCATGTCGATAGGTCACCAATGAAGGAGCTGGGGCTCCCACGTCGATCGGAAGAATGGACGCGACAAAAAGCTGGAATTCATCTGAGTTGCTTTATTGAAATCAAACACTCAGGCACTCTGAAAACCCGTTTATCGGTCAGCAATATATATCTATTAACCCAGGGGGTTTGCCCAGGCCCGGCGCCAGGGGGCGTGGCCCAGCGTCCTGGCTGCGGCCTGGCAAGTTGAGGGCGAGCCTGCCCGGGCATGCCCGGGCGTCCCGACCGAGGCCTGGCAAGTTGAGCGCGGGCCTGCCCGGGCGTCCTGGACGAGCCCGGCATGGTGATCGCTCCGCGTCCTTGATAGGTGCAAGGCGATTGTGAACACCCAGCGGCAGCCGCTACAGTATAATAGTTGTAGTTGCCTGCACTGTCAAATCGACAATACACTACATACGACACCTCAGAGGCGAGTGGGCGTACATCTAGAGTCTTGGCTATTCTGCCAGCCATATCACAACGTGTTCACTTAATGTGATTATCCTAGTTTCAGAAATCTCGAGATTTTGCTAATACATTTTGGTCAACTGTTCTTGCTCTACGCTCGCAAAGTGAAAAGCAGGTTTAGGTATTTGGTTACGTATGTGTGGCGTGTCTGCATTTTAAAAATTCATTTTCTCGGAAACCGTTGGTCTGATTGACACTAAATTTTTACCATAGGAGCGCCTCCACCTGTAGAATTTTAAATCATAACTATGACGTCATGTGGTACAGGCGCCATCTTGGAAAACCCGAAAAAAGTTGCACCTCCATAATTCCAAAACCGCTCCATGGGAAAATATTGAAATGTGGCTCATTGTAAAGAACTCTGCATGGGGAATAGGTGTTGTTAACGATGATGTCATTGGTGCCATAATTATGACGTCACAATTCATCAGGGACAACACTTGGTCTGATTAGTTTGAAATTTATTGAGTGTGATCTACGCAACAATTATATTAGAGAATATAAATTTATGATGTCATTACTCACGTGGTCTGGCAGCCATATTGGATCAAAGAAAAAAAAAAATAACGTTCAAAAACAGAAGAGTTGGCTCACACCAAGTTGACTGCGCACTGTGCCGGATAAGTATTCTATGAACACCATCTCGTTTATGGGTATTTGCTCAGTTGAAGACCAGGTAATGATAATTTGGGTAAAGTGTGTAAATTGTTAATAGAGTTAGTTTTTTATGACCAACATTGTGGCATGAGTCATAGTTCCTTCGTGTTTCGTTAAACGCCCTGTTTATTACAAGGGATCGAGCAATAAGCAGCTCCGTGACTCGGGGTGCAGTACTTGATTATTGGGCCTCAACATCTGAGAGCCCCTTGTGGCCCTACGAGTACGAGACAATATGTTGGTACCAATTAGATTTGTAATTAAAATCTTCTTCACAATCACATATTTAAACGTATTTTGGTATTTGGTCATTAAATGTTTGTTTTGGTTTCCCGGCTTATTCCTGATTTGATGTCTCATCTTTCAGGCCACACAGATTATGTCTGCCGATGGAGAAACAATCAAGGCTGTTAAAAAACTGAGACAAAACAGACCGAATATTGTGGAAGCTTTACTGCACAACCCTTCTCCTGCTTTTGATGAAGCCATAGCAAGAAGTGCGCTCAGCTGGGAAGAATATGACCAAATCGTGAGCAGAGGAAGCAAAGCGGATGAAATTCGACAGTGCCTGGATACAATGGATGGGAAAGGCGAAGCTTGTGCAGAAAAATTCCTGGCAATTCTCCATGATCTTAGAGGCAGTTATCCACGTTTGAGATCGTGGGTTGACAACGATGGACAAAGATCAGACACCTGTGTTCGAAGTATGTACTGTGATCTACAGGGTGTCCACAAAGTCGCGCATCATAGGAAATTATTTAATTGATTATTTATCAAAGGAAATTAAATGATTTAATTCAACAATTAGCCTGGATATCTTGAAGAACATTCAGAGAAACCTGCTTTTCCATTTACAAGCATGTTTTGAGATTAGTGGGACACATTTCGAACAGCTGATGTCGCCAACCTTACAAATAAATGTTTTGCCTATGATGCACGACTTTGTGGACACCCAGTAGATGGAAGCCATTTTGTATTTTAATCGATAAAATTAGAAACTTTAAGTTGACTGCAATTGAGCATCTGGGATTCTGCATTCAGACTGTCTGTTTCTTTGTCCTTTCCATTTGCAGATGTGGAAACAAAGCTAGACAGATTTTCCAATGAAAAACTCCTCTTCCTTATGAAAATGGAGAAGTCTTCACTGTCAGAGGAGTTGTGGAAAGAGTTTCCCAAGCTTTGCTGTAAAGCCAGAGAAGCTGGATTACTTCCACAATGCTTCTTAGAGGTGCTTGTGTTTTTGTTTAATTGCATTTTCACACTTCCCATGGCTTCCTTCCTCATTTGAACTTGTTTGTGAAGTAAAGCAGTGGAAAGAGTTCTTGATTACAAGGAATAGATTTGAGAGTTATTGGAGAATCTTTTGGCACAGCTTCCCATATTGTCCTTTTTATATTGAACTAGGGGAAGGAGTCTGTGGGGTTGGCCCGTGGAAGGGGGTTCTTATTGGAGCCTGGTGTTGGCTTAGCGGTTAGGGTGCCGGCTTGGGATCCTAGGATCCTGGGTTCGAATCCCGGTCGATCGCTAAATTAACGCCAGGGGGGTTGACTCAGCCTGTCATCCTTCCGAGGTCGCGAATTGAGTACCAGCTTGCTGGGATGAATGATCCCGGTGTTTACCCCGGTTTAGAATAGGTACACCGTATCCCTGCGCATCGTAAGAGGCGACCAAGGGTTGGCGTCAGGAAGGGCATCCGGCCATAAAAACATTGCCTCAAACAGGGAACCATGATTGTCATGGGGCCCGCAAGGCTAACCCCCGCTCTAGTGGGGAAAAATGGCCTTAAAACGATCATTCATTCATTCATTCATATATACATACATACATACATACATACATATATTGTTACGTTTGTAGGGGGTAGGCAGTGATTACTTTAGTCCAGGTAGGTGCTCCGAATGTCGTGTAGAAACCTTGATGTAATAAGTACTTGTTTAGACCGTGTGTTCGGATTAAGCTTGTATATTCGTCCCCATCACGGGGGAGCAGGGAATTTTATTTGGCTCAGGGATTATGTTCATTAATTCCTTGTATGTTGTTCCCTCTGTAATTTATCCCTATGTCCCTTATGGCACCACTTTAGACACTAGGTAAGCCACACCCCGAAGTTCGTCATTGGTCGAGCACGACCATGTCGTGATTCAGTGGAGCTCGGCCGTTGGACAGTATGATGTCATTGAGAGGCTTTGAGAAGGAGGAAGAAGAGCGTGTCTCTCTCTGTCTCTCTCTCTCTCTCTCTCTCTCTCTCTCTCTCTCTCTCTCTCTCTCTCTCTGTCTCTCTCTGTCTCTCTCTGTCTCTCTCTGTCTCTCCGGACAAGAAGCTCGCCATTGTTGGTGTGCTGGGATTGTGTGCACTTTTGAAGGAGCACGGAGCTTTTGCTGTGCTGGCAGCATCTCGACAGAGGCGGGCAACATTTGGGCTCATTAAGGAGCTGGGGTCCGCGTAGCACTTGACAATGGAGAACGAAAGGCGGCCGTCTTGGTTGCTTGCTTCGCGCCTGAGCTTTTTCGAAGTGTGGTTTCGGCACCATTGTTGGAGCACTCCGCGCAAGTGGTTACACCGGCTGCAGCGACCATGAAGCTCCTAAAAGCATTTTGGAACAAAGCTGAGTGCCGGCCGGCTAAAGGGATTTTCTTTTTATTTTATCTTTTCCCTTGTGTGTCGTATTTGTGACTGAGTGGAGACTTCTCAAATTAGGATTTAGTTTTACCTCATCTTTCATTTTCACCTCTTTGGTTTACTTTCATTAAATTATTTATTGTGTTACATTTCATTTGTTGTGTCGTGTTTCTTTGTTCATGGATACGGGAATAAACCTGTGTGGCTTCTGTTCAGTTGAGCACCTCGAGGCCCTCTGTCCCGCACGCGCTATAAAAATAACCGCCAAGAATTCGGCCATTTGCCTCAGAAATTAAAGACCATCCGGCTATCCGTCCAAGGCTGGTGTTCATCGGCTACGGACTTGACTATATATATATATACATACACAGGTTGAATCTTGAATAGATTTCCCACTTCTTGAATAGATTCACGACATTAAGAAACTGCCTCTTCCCATAAAATGAAATACTGCTTCCCTGTATATTTAATTTGGCTGGAGATGAGTCCAAGACGAATGAAGTACGGACACGAATGTAACACAGCAAAAGGATTTGTGTACCACAACAACAACAACAACAACAACAAACAAGTTGCTGATGGACATGATGTCGATGGGTTAATGTATATAGATTGGGATTGAGGCTTATTTTTGCTTCCCACGGCGGTTAGCATCCTTCGATCAACGTCCTGGTATAATTTATGTACATGATGTCAGTGTCATCTCATAGGGTTAGTGTGCTTCCTTAGTAAAATATATATACAGTGGTCCAGAAACCCTGGGCACAATTTGAAGAACGATATCTGCAACAAACAACTACGTTTATTACTTGCAAAATCGAAGATTTTTCAAGTACATTGGTCGGTTGCGTTTGTGGTTCTGTCTGTCTGTCTGTCTGTTTGTCTGTCTGTCTGTTTGTTTGTCACCGGCCTACAGGTCACAATTTTCAACCGATCTTCACGAAACTTCCCCAAATGGTGGAGTTGGTCAAAAGCAAGAAGCCTGTTTGTTTTTGGGGTCAAAAGGTCAAAAGGTCAACATAGGCCAAAGGTCACCAACTTTGCTGAATTCCTAAAATCCTCAATTTTCATCCGATTGACTTGAAATCTGAAGAGGACTTGTATATCTGGTCACTGAATTTAACCACCAAGTATTTTTGAGGTCAACATAAGCCAAAAGGTCAACATAGGCCAAATTTCCAAAATCCTCAATTTTCATCCAATTGACTTGAAATTTGAACTTGAAATTTATAGTTTGACCCGTACTTACTTTTTCCACATGTGAAATTTGCATTTATGTTTATTTAAAGTATACAATGGACTACAAAATGTAAATGTTTCATGATATTTGTTGTATTATATCACCGTTATCTCTCAATATTGTTGAAATAACTAAATAACTATCCCCTTCAGTGTTTTATTCAGTGGTTTATTACAACACACTGTTTTTCTTCTTATTTAAAAGGCTCCTTTCAATTTCCTCTTCAACTCATTCCATTTCAAAAAAATATTCAATCTCTTATGATTCCAAATCACTCCATGCTCTAAATTCTCATTCATTCCATCCCTCCTCCATCGTTCTTAAACGAATCGCTAACTTGAAAATCACAACAAACCCAATTTGTTATATATACACAAAGAATTAAGTTAAGCACCCCCCCCCCCCCCCCGTTTTTTTACAACCTCGCACATTACAAGTTTGTTGTCGTCAAAACAGTGTAATATACCCATGATATTGCTATATTTTCTGGAGAAGTGATATTATGGTCACATAAAAACATAACAATCATGCCGTTTTCAATATTTTATTCTGAATAATTTAAGGTGAAATTTTTTGGGAATTTTAGGCATATTTTCACCTCAATTTAAGTATGGAGCTATAGGTCCATCACGGACAGTGTGGATGACGTTTATGTTTTCTAACGCACAGTCATTGTTCTGAGAAGACCTCTACCGATCTTTGCGTCAATAACGTGTGTAGGACCCACGTGATCGGATCACTGACTCAACCCTACGTCTCATAGACCCTGTAAGCCGTCGTATATATGCTGTGTGAATAAATAAATGAATAAATGCTGTGGTCACTGACCACAGACCAATAAAATAAAAAAATAAACAAACTGACCACAGACCACAGGTCACTGACCAATAAATGATCACTGACTCAACCCACAGAATAAATGCTGTGGCAGGTTGAACCCCCTCGAGCACGTTTGGGACATGTTGGGACGACAAATTGCGAAGATGGTCCCTCCAATAGCCAATCTGGATGAATTGGAACGTGCATTACATCGGGAATGGAACAACCTGCCACAGCAACGCATACGACGGCTTACAGGGTCTATGAGACGTAGGGTTGAGTCAGTGATCCGATCACGTGGGTCCTACACACGTTATTGACGCAAAGATCGCTAGAGGTCTTCTCAGAACAATGACTGTACGTTAGAAAACATAAACGTCATCCACACTGTCCGTGATGGACCTATAGCTCCATACTTAAATTGAGGTGAAAATATGCCTAAAATTCCCAAAAAATTTCACCTTAAATTATTCAGAATAAAATATTGAAAACGGCATGATTGTTATGTTTTTATGTGACCATAATATCACTTCTCCAGAAAATATAGCAATATCATGGGTATATTACACTGTTTTGACGACAACAAACTTGTAATGTGCGAGGTTGTAAAAAAACGGGGGGGTGCTTAACTTAATTCTTTGTGTATATGTTCATCTTTCATTAATCATCCACTTTCTAAACTCCCCCCTTGCCCCTCCCCTTCAAATCTCCCCCCCAACCATCCCTCCTAAATTCTCCCTCCTCCCACCTCCTTCTCAAAGCTGCCTCCTCCCCACTTCCTCTCCCTCCTATGTCATACCTCCACCTCCCCCAACCTTCTACTTTCCTCTGCCCCCCCTCAAACAAACTCTCACTGTGCCTCATTCCATCACCATCAAACCTTTCGTCCTCCTCATCCTTCCCTTTCTTGTAACTCTTCTGTAATCTCTGACACACTATCAACTGCTCTTCCTACATCCCCCTCTCACCCTTCATCTGACCCTACCCCTCCCCTCCCCTGTCCTGCACCCGATGCTCCCCCTCTCTCCTCACTAATGGTATGGACCTCAAACATCCGGGGCCTTTGCTCAAACCTGATTGATCTCTCCATTCAGGTTGCTTCTGAAAATCCAGACTTGATCTGTTTCACAGAAACTTTCCTCCTTCAAGATGTCTCTGATTCCTTAATATCTCTTCCTGATTACTCCCTCCTCCGGTACGATAGACCTGATCCTCGTCCTGGTGGTGGGGTGGCTATCTTTATCAAAAACTCTATTCCTCACTCTCCCTGCACTGCCCTCTCTCCACCCCACCCACAGGAGTACCTCTGGCTACGGCTTCCTCTCCGCTCCCACCTTTTGTTCATATGTGTTCTGTACCGTCCTCCAAACAGTGATGACTCCATTTACATTTCTCTGTCGGACAACATGGACCAACTTCTATCAACTCATCCAAACTCTCTCTTCCTCATATGTGGCGACTTCAACTGTCATCATGCCAGCTGGCTGTGTGTGGGTTCATCTCTCACCAGCCATGGCACCTCAGCAAAGGACTTCTGCGACTCATTGGGACTGACACAATCTGTCAATTTCCCAACCCGGATCTCAGTCAATGGAGTATCTTCTCTTCTGGACTTGGTTATGACTAACTTCCCTGCAAATGTCTGCTGCTCTTCTTCTGCTCCAATCGGTTCTTCTGATCATGTGCTTGTTAAAGTGTACATCTCACTGGCCATTCTCAGAGAGCCTCCTCAGCGCCGACGAGTCTGGCATTTCACTCAGGCCGACTGGCACGGTCTGCAAGCAGCCATCAATCAACTGGACTGGTCTCCCATCTCTAATGCCTCTGACATCAATTCTTCCTGGGAATTCTTCCAAAGCAAACTGCTCTCTCTCATGCACAGATTTATCCCATCTCGTCTTCAGTTGTCTTACCCTTCCTCCCGTCCATGGTACACTGAATCTTGTGGTGAGGCAGTTGCCCTGAAACAACTTGCCTTTGCATCTTGGAAGGCAAATCCAACTGAAGGCAATCTCAGTTCCTTCCACCAAGCTCGAAACAAGTGTGTTTCTACCCTCAGGAGTGCCAGGAAGCACTATCTCTCCACACTCAAGATTGAACTCTCAAACCTGTCTCCTTCCTCCAAATCCTGGTGGCGTCTGGTCACATCCGTTTCTGGTGTTTGTTCCCCCTCCATCCCCTCCCTTACCTCAAATGGCTACACAGTTGACACCGCACGTGACAAAGCCGAATGCCTCAACTCTGTGTTTGCCTCAAAATCTTGTGCCCAAACCCATCTCTCTCTGTTCCCACCTTTCCCAGTCGAACCCAACTGCTCCTGGACTCTGTGTCCTTCTCTCCTGACAAGGTGGAGAAGTTTTTATCAAACCTCGACTCTGATTCTGCAACTGGACCAGATGGCATCAGCCCTCGGGTCCTAACATCCTGCTCTGCCGCTCTATCTCACCCTCTCCCTGTTCTTTTCACCCTCTCTTTTGCTCAAGGTCATCTGCCAGCATCTTGGAAATCAGCAAACATTACCGCTTTACACAAAAAAGGGGCAAAAACAGATCCTTGCAACTACAGACCAATCAGCCTGCTCTCAATTATCAGCAAAGTCATGGAATCCATCATTGCTTCAGATATCAAATCCTTCCTCTTCTCCAATGACTTGATCTCTGATCATCAATTTGGATTCAGACCAGGTCATTCTACTCTGGACATGTTGCTTCTGCTGACTCAACAATGGATGGAGGTCCTCAATGCCAAACAGGAAATCAGAGCTGTCTCACTTGACATATCACGTGCCTTCGATACGGTCTGGCACCCAGCTCTGCTCACCAAACTCACCTCATGTGGTATTCAGGGAAATCTCCACTCATGGCTTGCGGATTTCCTCTCTGGTCGTAGGCAACGTGTGGCCCTGAATGGATTTCTCTCATCTTCCCTTCCTGTTCTGGCTGGAGTTCCCCAAGGTAGTGTTCTGGGCCCTGTGCTATTTCTGGTCTTCATCAATGACCTCTCTGACTCTCTGGAAAATCCTCTCTATCTCTTTGCTGATGACTCCACTATATGCCGCTCCATTCCTCATCCCTCAGATCGGCAGTCTGCAGCCTCCTCACTCTCTGCAGACCTGGACAAAATCACAGACTGGTCAAACAAGTAGAACATGTCTTTCAATCCTGACAAATCTCACACTCTTACAATGTCTCTCCGAAAGGACCGACTGGACAACCCTCCCATCTACTTTCTCAACAATCCTCTCCAAGAAGTTCTGTCGCTCAAGCTTTTGGGTCTCACTATCTGCCATGATCTTTCTTGGGAAAACCACATTTCCACGCTGGCCTCCAAAGCCAGTCGCCGACTGGGCATCCTCCGTCGTGCGAAGTCCTTCCTTGGCACACCTGAGCTCCTCACCACATACAAGGCTTTCATCCGCAGCTCAATGGAATACTGTTCCCCCCTCTGGGCTGGTGCTCCTGCCTCACACCTTGCTCGGCTTCATGCTGTGGAGGCCAAAGCTTTCAGAATCATTGGAATCTCCTGCGATGTAGTCAACTCCGAGGGCCTTTCACTCACTCACCGCAGGCAGGTTGGTGGTCTTTCTGTCTTCTACCGACTCCTCTCCGGCCTTGCTCCCCCAGCTCTCTCTGTGCTCTGTCCCCCCAATATTCCTTCAGGTCGCACAAGATCTGCCTGCAACCCTCTTATGGTTAAACTGCCAAAGTCTAGGCTCTCTGCTCACCTTCACTCTTTCATTCCCCTTTTCTCCCGCCTCTGGAACAAACTCCCCCACTCCCTTCAATCCCACTCCTCCCTCCAGGTCTTTAAAACAGCTGTTCACCACCATCTCTTATCTTCCCCCATCGAAAACCTTGATCTTTTCTATCCCCGGTAATTCACCCCAGAGTCCTTGCAGTGTTCATGTGTTTTATTCCTCTCCCACCTCCCCCCAAGTCCTCCCGATGTCCCTGCTCTCAAATGTTGTTTGTGTCCTTCCCCCTCTCTCCCCATCTTGTCTGCCGCTCCCCTTGTTTTTTGTGTTTTGTGTGTCGGTTTGTCTTTTTGTGTGATTAATGTTAGCTCTTTCACGAGCCTCGATCTTGTATACAAAAAAAAAAAAAAAAAAAAAAATGAAGATCAAATAGCTGTATGTTGAAATATGTTGAAAAAGTCAAAGCTTTACATGGGGTGTACTTACCTTTTCACGTGGCTGTATATGTATATATATATATATATATATATATATATATATATATATATATATATATATATATATATATATATATATATATATATATATATACTAGTAGGGTATGCTTACATGTAAGCAATAACAAACCGTGCTTCACATGTAGGTACATAATAAATAGGAGCTTTATGTTTATAGGCAAGCGTCACCGACCTCCTGCTAGATATCGAGTTAGGTTTTTATTTCACAGTTTACAGTTATATAAATTACAATTTTCAAATGCGAGATATCGATAGAGATTTTTTTTTGTTTGTTTTCTTTCACGGGCAGTTTTACGTTTTTTTAAAATGTAAATTTACATTTTCTGACACTTTCCGAGTGTTTGGTATGACTCGGTATGGATCAGGTTCAATCCATCGACCTACTAGACTTGTAGCTGACACTCTAACCACAATATCATTGAGTTTTGTACTTGTTTCTAATATTGCTTTCAAGCGATGAGATGAAGCAAGTTCATTTTTTAACCCGTGTGCAGTTATTTGGACAGCTGATTGAAATGAATGCTGATAATCGTGTTGATTTCCTCCTGAACCTCATCCTGGAGGGTGGACCAAAGAATGCCTGCACGTTCTGGCACATATTGGAATGCGATGGCAGGACTCGGGTTGTTGTGGAGAAAACGATCAACAAGCTGAAAACGAGTGAGAAATGCTTGATGATACAACTTTTCAGAAGCAGTGTTTCCCAAATATCCCACTTCTTGAATAGATGCACGACATTAAGAAACTGCCTCTTCCCATAAAATTAAATACTGCTTTCCTGTTTATTTAATTTGGCTGGAGATGAGTCCAAGTCGAAGGACGTATGGACACGAATGTAACACAGTAAAAGGATTTGTTTACAACAACAACAACATAAAACAAGTTGCTGATGGATATTATGTCGATGGGTCAATGTATATAGATTGGGATTGAGGCGTATTCTTGCTTCCCACGGCGGTTAGCATCCTTCGATCAACGACTGCTGATTTAATCCAAAGTTCTACCTATCCGCCGCCAAAGATCGACACGAGGCCCTCGCCAGCAATAATTCTTCGTTCCAGTGTGTGTATATGTATATATATATATATATATATATGTGTTTTATACTCTCCCCAGAGCCATCTACAGCTCTGACTCTCCCACCCCCCCCCCCTTCCCGTGCCTCCTCCCCCCTTCCCTTGCCTCCTCCCCCCAAGCCCTCTCCCTCCCACAGATTTCCCGATGTCCCTGTTTTCTACTGTTGTGCTTGTGTGCTTCTCTCTCTCCCCCCCATCTTGTCTCCCGCTCCCGTTATCTTATGTTTTATGTGTCAGTTTGTCTTTTTTGTGATTAATATTAGCTCTTACACGAGCCTCGATCTTGTGTATTTATATATATATATATATATATATATATACACACACACACACACACACACACACACACACACACACACACACACACACACACACACATACATACACATACACATACACATACACATACACACCGTAATTGCAATGAATGTAATTTAATAGTATACTCGTATAATACTATCCGGATTCCGCTCCAACCACAGTACTGAAACTGCTCTCCTCAAAATCACCAACGACCTTCTCCTCTCCTCTGACGCTGGCAACCTCAACATTCTCATCCTCCTCGACCTCAGCGCCGCCTTTGACACCATCAATCACACCATCCTCCTCACCCGACTTGAATACTAATAGTATACTAGTATAATACTATACTATACTAATACTATACTATTTAATACTAGAATCATACCTCTCCGACAGACGCCAGTTCATCTCCATCAATAACTGCAAATCCCCCACTGCTCCCCTCCCCCAAGGTGTCCCCTAAGGTTCAGTTCTTGGCCCCCTCCTCTTCATCCTGTACCTGTCCCCCCTTGGTCACTTAATCCGCCGTCATGGTCTCCAATTCCACTGCTTCGCCGATGACATCCAGCTTTTCATCTCCACCAAGTCCATCTCCACCGCCACCCACTCTATCCTGACAAACTGCATCACTGAAATAAAATCCTGGCTTCAAATCAACTTCCTCAAACTTAACTATGATAAATCTGAAATAATCATCATTGGCCCAAAAACGCTCACCAAATCCACCCATAACTTTGCCCTCAACATCGACGGTTTCCCAGTATCCACCTCCCCTCACATCCGGAATCTTGGCGTCATCTTTGACCAAACCCTCTCCTTCGACAAATACACTAAACAGATCACAAAGACAGCCTTCTTTCACCTGAAAAACATCGCCCGTCTCCGTCCATCCCTCTCCTCCACGGCTGCAGAAACCTTCATCCACGCCTTCATCACCTCCCATCTGGACTACTGCAACAGCCTCCTCTTTGGTTCACCCTCCATAATCATCAATAAACTCCAATACATTCAGAACTCCGCTGCCCGTCTACTCACCCATTCCCGGACCCGTGACCACATCACCCCCGTCCTTTACAAGCTTCACTGGCTCCCCATCCCCCAGAGAATCCAGTACAAAATCCTCCTCTTGACCTACGAAGCCCTCCATAACCTGGCCCCATCCTACCTGACTGACTTCCTCTCCAGACACACTCCCACCCGCAACCTCCGCTCTGCTGGTACCAACCTCCTGACCCCCCCATGCGGACCAAATTCAGATCCTGGGGGGACAGGGCCTTCTCCATCGCTGCTCCCACCCTCTGGAACTCACTACCTCACACCATCAGAGACTCCTCCTCACTCACCACATTCGAAACATCACTCAAGACCCACCTGTTCAACACTGCATTCAACATTTAACCCACAGCATTTAACCCCTGACTATCTCCTCTCCTTCTCCTTCCTTTTGCTTTGATTATTTACCTGTTGATTTATGTCTTTTTGCACTTGTTTTTTGTACTCTGTCAAAGCGTCTTTGGGCTTCTTGAAAAGCGCTATATAAAATAAATGTATTATTATTATTATTATTATTATATGGTTGATGTAATGGCTTCAACTTAAAAAAAAAAATTTTTTTTTTTTTTTTTTTTTTTGTATACTGAATCGAGGCTCGTGAAAGAGCTAACATTTATTTCACAAACAAATCAACCAGACAAACAAAACACACAAAAAGAGGGAGCGGAAGACAAGATGGGGAGAGAAGGGGAAGCACACAACCACAACATTTGAGAGCAGGGAGAAGTGTGGGAGGGAGAGGGCTTGGGGGCAGGAGGCGTGGGAGGGGGAGGGCGGGGGGGAGAGGTATAAAACACAAGGGGACCGAAATTAGCGGGGGTAGAAAAGATCAAGGTTTTGGATGGGGGAGGATAAGAGATGGTGGTGAACAGCTGTTTTAAAGACCTGGAGGGTGCAGTGGGATTGAAGAGAGTGAGGGAGTTTGTTCCAGAGGTGGGAGAAAAGAGGAATGAAGGAGTGAAGGTGAGCAGAAAGTCTTGATTTTGGCAGTTTAACCATAAGAGTGTTGCAAGCAGATCTTGTGCGACCTGTAGGAATATTTGGGGGACAGAGCCCAGAGAGGGCTGGGGGGGCAAGGCCAGAGAGGAGTCGGTAGAAGACGGAAAGACCACCAACCTGCCTGCGGTGAGTGAGTGAAAGGCCCTTGGAGTTAGCTTCATCGCGGGAGATTCCAATGATTCTGAACGCTTTGGTTTCAACAGCGTGAAGACGGGCTAGGTGTGAGGCAGGAGCACCAGACCAGAGGGGTGAGCAGTATTCCATAGAGCTGCGGATGAAAGCCTTGTATGTGGTGAGGAGCTCAGGTGTGCCAAGGAAGGACTTCACACGACGGAGGATGCCCAGTCGGCGACTGGCTTTGGAGGCCAGATTTGAAATGTGGTTTTCCCAGGAAAGATCATGGCAAATAGTGAGACCCAAAAGCTTGAGTGACAGAACTTCTTGGAGAGGATTATTCAGAAAGTGGATGGGTGGGTTTTCCAGTCGGTCTTTTCGGAGAGACATCGTAAGAGTGTGAGATTTATCAGGATTGAAAGACATGTTCCATTTGTTTGCCCAGTCTGTGATTTTGTCCAGGTCTGCAGAGAGTGAGGAGGCTGCAGACTGCCGATCTGAGGGATGAGGAATGGAGCGACAGAGAGTAGAGTCGTCAGCAAAGAGATAGAGAGGATTTTCAAGAGAGTCAGAGAGATCATTGATGAAGACCAGAAAAAGCACAGGGCCCAGAACACTGCATTGAGGAACTCCAGCCTGAACAGGAAGAGGAGATGAGAGAAACCCATTCAGGGCCACACGTTGACTACGACCAGAGAGGAAGTCCGCCAGCCATGCGTGGAGATTTCCATGGATACCAAAGGAGGAGAGTTTGGTGAGCAGAGCAGGGTGCCAGACCGTATCGAAGGCACGTGAAATGTCAAGGGAGACAGCTCTAATTTCCTGTTTGGCGTTGAGGACCTCCATCCATTGTTGAGAAAGCAGAAGCAGCATGTCCAGAGTAGAGTGACCAGGTCTGAAACCAAATTGATGATCAGAGATCAAGCCATTGGAGAAGAGGAAAGATTTCATATCTGAAGCAATGATGGATTCCATGACTTTGCTGATAATTGGGAGAAGGCTGATTGGTCTGTAGTTGCTGGGATCTGTTTTTGCACCTTTTTTGTGCAAAGCGGTGATGTTGGCTGATTTCCAAGCAGATGGCAGATGACCTTGAGCAAAAGAGAGGGTGAAGAGAACAGAAAGAGGGAGTGAAAGAGCAGAAGAACATGATTTTAGGACCCGTGGGCTGATGCCGTCAGGACCAGTTGCAGAATCAGAGTCGAGGGTTGACAAACTTTTCCACCTTGTCAGGAGGAAAGGACACAGAGTCCAGGAGCAGCTGGGTACGACTGGGTACGGTGGGTACAGAGAGGGATGGGTTTGGGACACAATATTTAGAGGCAAACACAGAGTTGAGGCATTCAGCTTTTTCACGTGCGGAGTCAGCCGTTAAGCCGTTTGAGGTGAGGGAGGGGATGGAGGGGGAACAAACACCAGAAACAGATTTGACCAGACGCCACCAGGATTTGGAAGAGGGAGACAGATAAGAGAGTTCGGTCTTGAGAACGGTGAGATATTGTTTCCTGGCTCTCCTGAGGGTGGACACACACTTGTTTCGGGCTTTGTGAAAGGAAATGAGATTTCCTTCCGTTGTATTTGCTTTCCAGGAGACGAAAGCAAATTGTTTCTGGGCAACAGCCTCACCACAGGATTCCGTGGACCATGGACGGGAGGAAGGGTATGACAACTGAAGACGAGATGGGATAAATCTGTGCATGAGAGAGAGCAATTTACTTTGAAAGAATTCCCAGGATGAGTTGATGTCAGAGGCGGTAGAGATGGGAGACCAGTCCAGATGATTGATGGCTGCTTGAAGACCGTGCCAGTTGGCCTGAGTGAAATGCCAGACTCGCGAAGCTGAGGAGGCTCTCTGAGAATGGTCAGAGAGATGTCCACTTTGACAAGCACATGATCAGATGAGCCGATTGGAGCAGAAGAAGAGCAGCAGACATTTTCAGGGAAGTTTGTCATAACCAAATCCAGAAGAGAAGATGCTCCGTTGACTGAGATCCGGGTCGGGAAATTGACAGATTGTGTCAGTCCCAGTGAGTCGCAGAAGTCCTTTGCTGAAGAGCCATGGCTGGTGAGAGAGGTACCCACACCCAGCCAACTGGCATGGTGACAATTGAAATCACCACATATGAGGAAGAGAGAGTTGGGATGGGTAGATAGAAGTTGGTCCATATTATCAGACAGTGAGATGTAGATGGAGTCATCGCTGTTTGGTGGACGGTACAACACACATATGAACAAAAGGTGGGAGCGAAGGGGAAGCCGTAGCCAAAGGTATTCCTAGGGGTGAGGTGGAGAGAGGGCAGTGGAGGGCGAGTGAGGAAGAGAGTTTTTTATAAAGATAGCAACCCCACCTCCAGGACGAGGCTCAGGTCTATCATACCGGAGGAGGGAGTAACCTGGGAGAGATACCAAGGCATCAGAGACATCATGAAGGAGGAAAGTTTCTGTTAAGCAGATCACATCTGGTTTGTCAGAAGCAACCTGTATGGAGAGGTCAGTCAAGTTTGAGCGAAGGCCCCGGATGTTTGAGGTCCATACCGTTAATGAAGAGGAAGGGGGAGTATCGGGTCCAGAACAGGGGGGGAGGGGTAGGGTAAGATGTGGAAGAGGAGGAAGAGGTAGGGAGAGCTGTTGAAGGTGTGTCAGAGATTTCAGAATAGCTTGGAGAAAGGGAAGAATGGGGCGGACAAAAGGCTTAATGGAGATTGGGTGAGGCACAGTGAGGTGTTATTTGAGGAGGGGGAAGTGCGAGGTAGAAGGTTGGGGGACATGAAGGTGAAATTTGGAAGGGGGAAGAAGCAGGGAGGATGCTTTCAGGAGGAGGGGTGAGAGGGGAGTCTAGGAGGGGAGGAGCGAGGGAGAGTCTCGGAGGGGAGGGGTGTGGGGGGAGTTTAGGAGGGAGGGGAGGGAAGGGGCAAGGGGGGAGATTTGAAAGGGATGGGTGATGGGGAGGATTTGGAGGGGAGGGGTGAGATTGGATTTTGAAAAGTGTATGATTCATGGGAAACGAACATTTTTTGCAAAATGAGTTTGAGACCTTCGAGTCAAAAATACATTTGAGGACACTGGAGGAGGGGTGGAGTTCTGGATAGTTTAGGGAATGTAGAAAGGAGGAACTGTAAGAGATGGTATTATATATATTTTTTGGAATGAATAGATTTGGTGAGCAAGACGAAAGCATCCTTTTGTAAGAAAAGAAGAAAAGGGTGTTATAATATATGAGAGAAAATAGTTGTTCAGGGGAGAGATTATACATTTCTAACCACGTGATCGCGAACGAAGAATGAACGAACAAAAAGAACAACAAATAAACGAATAAGACCTGGGAAGGAAATTTTTCTTTTTGGGTTTTTTTTGTTTTTGTGAGTAGAGATATTAAACAAGGAGGTATGGGGTGAACGACTGGGACGAAACAGAGGACGAAAATAATTTCAGCGCATTTGACGAATCGCTGAGAGAAAAACAAAACCACAAGGTCGGAGACGGTACGGTAGCCGAAGCCTACGAGTACTAGGCCGCAGAATACTCGATACGCATTAACCGACGATTGTGTATACATGTACGAAAAATTATCACCGAAAATTTTCCAAAAAGATACGCTATAGGTACACACACCGAAAGATAGATACAGTCTCGACAAAAACACAATTGAGAAATATCACTTAGCTTCGAAAGCGTGAGCGCATGGAACAGCTTCGAAAAGACGTGACCTCGCCGTGATCTCGCGAGATCTCCCTTGTTATAAGTGATTCTAACTTTGGCAAATTTGAATGCTCCCTGGAACAATGAATATGCATATAGAAATGCATTTTTTTAATGAGCTACATCCCAGTTGTCATCTTGTGCACATTTTTTACTCCAAATTTTTACTCCAAAAAATTTCACTTTTCTTTTTTTGCAGATGAGAACATGAGGGAAATGCTGAGAAAATATGGTACACATTGCATCACACCTAATGTTTTTGTCCATTGTATTATCTTTGTATAGATCACATCCTTCAATTTTAGTCGCTCTCTAGGAAAGATGTCATTAACCAACATGGGTACTGCCAATGGAGATGAAACAAAAAAGATCTTTGCGAACTTGCTTCTCGCGACCTTCATCTTGTTGAATTGCAGAGACTTCTCGGACGTTAAGCGTGATCATTCCGATGCTGTGCACAGTACAAGTGATGCATCCATTTTGGATGCAGTTGAGAGCGATTCCGCTTTGAATTTCTTGCTAAACATCTCAAAAGATTGATTTGCAACAGCAACCAGGAATTGTTATGGGAGATTTCTGATCTTACTATAATTCACCAAATGTCTGTCTGTCCATCTGTCCGTCCGTTCCCAGGTACCGCAAAAATGGCTGAACCGATCGCAACGATATTTTGGGTGGGTAATCCTGGGACCTCCTGGAGTAAAATAGGCTATATTGTTTTTCCAATTTCAGCTTTGGTCTCCAGCATTTTCAGGTTTGGACTCCCACATAACGTTATTGTCCCGGGTACCGCAAAAACGGCTGAACCGATTGCAACGATTTCCTGGAACCCCTGCAGTAAAATCCAACGATAATTCACCAAAATGACATGACATGAAAATTAATAACGGCTGAACAGTATTTCATGAACATTTCATTGTGGAATTGAGGAAAATCCTGATGAATTACGAACCTTTCACGAATCCAGAAGTGGACAGATGACGGCAATGAGCTGGTTTGATAATATCCCAATAAAACCGTCATTTAAAACAGTATTTTGTTAAAGTATCAATTGATGATTGGAATTGAGTGAATACAATTACGATTTTGAATTCATAATTGTATTCACCCAACCGTATGGAACTTCACATCAGGATTTAAATATTTGTTTATGTCACGAATGTTGTTAAAAGTTTATTTTTTATATTAATGCTATTTAATTTGTGACGAGTTATGCTATTTGGAATGAAAAAAGAGAAATCGAGTTCAGGGAATGATGAAATGCCATGACGGTTTCTACTTTCTAAACATGAAATTCGTGGATCGCCAAATGCAGATTCGCCATTGACTGGGTATGGATCAAACGTACCCGTTTGTTTGCAAATAGGTACGTTGTTCATGGAAGTCCTTCACTAACTTGCTGTACATGTCTGACGTGCAACTGAAGGTGCTACAGGAATGTGGAATGTATTGGTTTCATGCTTTAGCATTCGCCGTTTCTGCATTGTCTGTTTGCTTCTGGCCTCCAACCCGTGCCTAGCATGGGTACTTCACGAGTTATATAAATTCAAATGTCAAATCTGAACGTATCCATTTGGAAAGACGGTAGCACCAATTTGGCAGCTTCATGCATATCTGGTGCATTCTATTCGTTACCATGAAAATAGCACAGGTTTTGTGGGATTTACTGTTTAATGCTCACACCACACTCGGTATCATTGTGGTTAGAGGGTCCGCTTTGAGTCCGGGAGGTGGGCGGTTCGATTCCCATTCTGACTGATTCATAACAAAGACTTTAAATTGGTATGTGCCTCTTCCTCACTGGGTGCTTAGCCTTTAGAGGATAGGGCATGGACAACCACCGTCGGTCGGTGGGCATCCCAAGGATTTCTCCCTCAAAAGGTGTCCCACTGAGTACGGGTAGAAATGCCATGCCACAAGGTGGCGTTGCCGGCACCTGTACATTTCAGGAAGTATTCTCCTCCAGGGCCAACAGTCGTTTTTGTCTGGTCAAGTGGTGTGCATGTGTACGTGTGTGTGCATGCTCTTCCACAAGCCTGGCAATCTGTGTGTACATATACAGTGCATTCAGAAAGTATTCAGACCCCTTCACTTTTTCACATTTTGTTATATTGCAGCCTTATGCTGAAATCGTTTAAATTCATTTTTTCCCTCATCAATCTGCACTCAATACCCCATAATGAGAAAGAGAAAACAGGATTTTAGAAAGTTTTGCAAATTTATAACAAGGGAAAAACTGAAATATCACATTTACATAAGTATTCAGACCCTTTGCTATGACACTTGAAATTTAGCTCAGGTGCCTCCCATTTCTCTTGGTCATCTTTGAGATGTTTCTACACCTTCATTGGAGTCCACCTGTGGTAAACTCAATTGATTGGACATGATTTGGAAAGGCACACACCTGTCTACATATGGTCTCACAGCTGACAATGCATATCAGAGCAAAAACCAAGCCATGAGGTCGAAGGAACTGCCTGCAGAGCTCAGAGACAAGATTGTGTCGAGGCACAGATCTGGGGAAGCCTACAAAAAACATTTCTGCTGTGTTGAAGGTTCCCAAGAGCACAGTGGCCTCCACAATTCTTAAATGGAAGAAGTTTGGAACAACTTGG
>NC_136265.1:148909738-148999738 GCF_964187855.1 Myxine glutinosa
CAAGTTCGGATTTTTAGCTGGTTCTGAAAGCTATGAGAACTCTTTCAGAGACAGAGAGCACAATCTCAAGAAGTTTGATGAAGATCGAGTCACAAGAGATGACATGTTTGAGCGCCAAGACCCCTGGGTGGACGTCCTAAGCCACGTAGTGGTATTTGGAGCACCGGGAGTCGGAAAAACGATGTTTTCCCAGAAGGTCGTATTTGACTGGACCTTTAAAGATGGCAAACTCAACAAACGGTTCGATTTTGTGCTGCTGTTCAAGTGTCGGAACTTGAACAACGTTTGCTCACAGACAACTCTGAGGGATATTGTACTGAATGAATTCCCCTGCCTGGAGGAGGTTGTTGATGACATGTTGAAGAATAGCTACCGCTTGCTCCTGATTCTTGATGCTCTGGACGAGATGAAACACCATATGGATTTCGACAATGTTTGCAGATCCCCATGGCAACTGCACAGCCTCGGGGGCATCATGGCGGGACTTTTAAAAGGGAATATTTTAAAGTGTGCTACCATTATGGTTACCACAAAACTTGTGGGGCTGCGGTGGCTCAATCATGTCAATCTTGATCCTAAAACCACATGCGCCTTTGAGATTATGGGGTTCTCCAAAGAGGAAACACAGGGATTTTTTCGGAAATTCTACAAGAACGAAGAGATAGCGAAGCAGGTTTTCCATCACCTGTTGGCAAATGATGTCTTGGCGTCTCTCTGCTTTAACCCCATCTTCTGCTGGATCACTGCAACCTGTCTTGGCAAGTACTTCAGTCACAGCAATGGCAAAATGTCCAACCTTGCACCCAAAACGATGACCGAGCTATTCTCTCAGTACATCCTGCTTCACTTGGAGCACCACGGAGGAAAAATTGTCAGCAGCTCCCCAGACACGCTGCTAGGTCTCTGCCAGTTGGCATTTGATGGTGTGAAAGAGAAAAAGATCTTGTTCACCGCTGAAGACCTGAGCGACCACGGCATCATGAAGATTCCCCCAGCATTCCTTTCCGAGGTTTACCAGAAGAATGAAAACAAATGTATTTGTTATCACGAATTTTTCCACCTGACTGTGCAGGAGTTCTTTGCTGCGCTCTATTTTTTCCTTCCTCGATGTGCCAATTCCGTGGACAAGGTGTTTGCAAGGTCCAACGATGCGGACGACGGTCGGTATCAGATCGTCCGGAGGTTCCTGTCTGGTCTCCTGGCGGAGAGGCCGCGAAGTACCCTGTTGAGCCATTTTGAATCGCTGACGACAAAACCGAAGAAAACCATTTACGCCTGGCTTAAACAACAAAATCACAAAGACCTGAACTGTTTTCACTGTTTGTATGAGCTTCAAGACACGGATTTTACACAGGCCGTAATGGGCGATATGGAGTTTGTGAACCTCACTCAGGAAATGACATCTCCTGTGGATTGTACCGCAGTGGTGTATGCTCTTCAAACGTCAAACAAGCCAGTAAACTCCTGGTACGTCGAACTCGGGTCGACCGATTCCACGCAAAGAATGAAGATCCTGGCACCAGCCTTCCTGCTGTGCGAAAAGCTTCAGTAAGTGCCCTTTCTATCCGGCTGTACGGTACTGGGTTTAGTTTTGCATAAAGTGAGCTAACTGCAATGCATAGTGTGGCACCACCTGTAGACTGGTCCAAGTGTACCAGGTCTCTTGTTGGACTCCAGTTATCAAGGGCATCATGGAGGATGCCATTGATTACAAGTTAGAAGGCAAGAACAAGCCATACATCTTGGCCTGTTCTTCCTCAACCTTTGGAACAACTTTTGTCAGTATCCGCTGTAGCTATCGGCAGAAGATGAAGTCTCCTGGAGAGAGGCTGATCACCTCCTCCTTGGAGGTAATAGGTGAGCCACCAGTGCTTTGTTGATGCTCCATTAACAACAACAACAACAACAGGCATTTTAAGGCCATTTTCCCTGCAAGAGCGGGGGGTAGCCTTGCGGTCCCCATGACAATCTTCTCCATTTTGCCCTATTTTCTGCATCTCCCCTTGTTAACCCCCTTGCCCGCATTTCCTCTTCCACCATCTTTAGCCAAGTCTTTCTCGGTCTTCCCCGGCCTCTGCTTCCTTATACGTTCATTTCCATCACTCTTCTCAACCAGTCACTTTCATCCTTCCTCAACACATGACCAAACCATCTCAACCTGTTCCTCTTCACAGCATCAATCACAGGCTCTATTCCCATCATCTTTCCCAATTCATCATTTGTCTTCCTCTCTCTCAACGATACTCCGCACATCCACCGAACCATTCACATTTCCACCCTTTCCAGCCTTCGTTGCTACTCTACGTCCATTACCCATGTTTCACTCCCATAAATCACAACACTTAACATGTTGATGTTGATGCTCCATCAGTGACACGTAATTCTTCTTGGATTCAGGATCCACCAAATTGCTGTCCGAAGTAGATTTATATGCTCGTAGTTGCGTCTCCAGCTAATTGTGCAATGCCATCGCTTATGGTCCAATATGCATTAAATGCTGTTGACCTGAGCAGGATAATCTCTGTTTAGCTTACCAAAGGTCATGGCAGATGTTTTGCGAGTTTGTATACATTTTGAGCATCGCATTTGGACTTGCGGTTGTGCCTTGAGATTTGGACTGTGCTCTACATTAACTTTTTTATCAGGTTGTCCATGGGGCAGGTAGGTTGTATATATTTACCTGTCCAATCAACAATTGCACCTGTAACACTATTCGTACTACGAGCATGTGGGGCGATGCCATTACGCTTATTTGAAGTTTTATTTGGCTCATAGGGGTATTCGGGTCTAAAAAGATCCTCTTCGTTGCTCCTAATCACTGTTGCTTTACATGCAAAATATCAATGCTCGAGGTTATATTAAGATATGTCAAGTCTACACACCTGGGTGGCAACAATGACCTGTCCAATTGGACAGGTTTATTGAGGTTTTCACATTTCTGATGGGCAAAATTGCCTGTCCCGAACAATCGGACAACCGTTAGTGTTGAGGCCTGTATTTGAGCCAGAGAAAGCCCACAGTGGTCCGCACTATATGTGTGCGCGTCTCTCGTGTACATGCACATTTCTATATGCCGAAATGCACTTCTTCACCAAAATGGTGACCATGACCCCATGTGCCATGCCAGCACTTGTTGAAAGGGTCCTGTCCAACAAGCGGCACCTGCCAAACATCGACCCTGTTTAGCCTCCATTACACAGTTATCTAGGTTTCTGACTTAGTTTAAGTCTGTGAAAGACACAGAACCACCATCCACTCTCACTCATGTCTGTTGGGAAGGGAATCCATCTACAGATGCACTTCTTGCCCAATGGCCATATACATCATTGAGTGGATTCCCCCCAGGAGTAGATCTGGGAAGTAGTCATAGTGAGGTGTTATTCCTGGTAAGTAAGACCCATTGCATTTTCTTTTTCATTGCTGCAATCAAAGGATCACTTTCTGGGCAGTTGAGATCGGAGCATAGTACATGTACTCATTTTCGTCCTGTCCCGGTTTCACTTTTACTTTCTCTATCCAAGGTTTGTAAAGCAGCCGATCGGTGACGACATTGAGATTTTTGTGGAGGCCATGCTGAGCAAACCAAACCGCTTAAAAGATCTGACGTGAGTATCAATATGATGCACTGTGGAAACGTTTTGACAACAGTTGTATTAATTTACTCCAGTCCTGCATATGCTGAGGTCAAAGGTCAGATGATATGTTCAAAAGTATTTATTGAGGGGCAGGGGTCACTTATTCCCATTTGGCACGGTTAACACACGCTTTGATTATTTGGTTTGAGGCGGTAACCTGTAGCCACACCTTTTTTGTTTTCGTCGAGGCTCGTATAAGTGCTAACATATAGAACATATTGTTACGGACACGACTTAAGATGTTGCTTGACCGAGCGGAATGGCCGCCGTGTTCGCACAGTTTACCCGATTCTTCCCCAACTCACCCGATTCCACTCGAACGTTGGCCGAATCGCGCTACGCTAAATCAATGATGGAAAGGACACAACGGCTGGGATAAATGCAACGACACAAGGGGTACAGTTCTCAAGACCTCCGGAGGAGGATATAATTGGTGATGCGGAAAAGGGGTAGATTACAAGGCAAGAGGTAAAGCACAGAAAAGATGGGCACTTAGACACAGTCTTATCTTATCCCCGACAGACCACAGACAAACGGAACAAGACTGACTTACACAGGGATTGATGGCAAGGAAGGACAGGTCGGTGGATAGCACAAGGTGCACCTTGGCTCAGGGACAGGATACAGCACGGTCCAGTAGATGCAGGGAGGTGTCACAGCGCTCGGTTGGTGGCGTCTCTCTTCCTTCAAGTCCAGCGCGCATCTGACGTCACCTCCCTCTTCCTGCGCATGCCCAGCGGGGAGTGACACGCCCTCGGCTCGCCGGCTCCGCCCCAGATGGAATCGGTCCGCCGCTTCCATTGGGTGCGGGGGGTTACCGGGCTCCGCCCTTGACGAGGAGCTGACAGCGAGCCCCTACGTGGTAACCCCGTCGGAGCACATGCTCGATGGCGGCTAACCAAGCCGGAGCGAGGACGCGCACTCCCCGCGCCGCCGCCGTTCTTGTTGCTGTTGTTGTTGTTGTTGTTGTTGTTCCATGAGGAAGAGCTGCGGGGAGGTATTGGGAGGTCCTAAACTTTCTAACGGTGCCATACAATCACATTCTGGTGCAACGAAGAGTCAGAATTAATGGAAACGAGTCTTTAACTGACATAGACTAAGAATAACTAGCAAGATGTCCTATAGTTGTCTACGTGAGATGCGGTGGACCTGGATGCGACATTTAAGGGGGGAAATAGGGGAAGGTCGGGGCTACAGAGTGTTGTTTACAGACAATGGGACTAGGGAATGGGGGATTGGGGATAGTTGGGAAGTATTGGGGAAATAGGGGACTATTTACAAGTGGATATGGATGGAGGCCAATCTCATATCCGCAACATTGCACCCTTCTCTACCTCGGGGCGTCCCGACCCGATAAATTTTTACTTACTTTAGTGTGGCACTCAGATGTAGTTCCCTCTACTATTAACTCAACCCTGAGTGCGACAGTTTTACAGATGTTTACAAATGAGTAAATATGTCCCCCTGCGACGTTGCACCCTTCTCCTCACAGAAACACACCCACAGGATAACCGAATCGCGGAAAGAATCCTCAAACTAAACATACAGCCGGTAGGGAGCATTATTTACACAAGACTGATATTTACACTACGATCCAGGACCTGTTCTTTGAGGAACACATGCAGATGTTATGCATAGAGAGAGCACGCATGCCAGCATCGATACACCAACCCACGAGTGCCCTGTGGCCCTCCGGCCTTTAATAATATGCAGAGCACCCCATCCAAGCACCAAAAGCACCACCCCATACATACAGTCAGCACCATCCGGTGCACCAATAAAGTGTTCATAGTCACCGGTGGTGTCGCAGGCGGCCGATGTTCTGCCGCTGGTCTTGCCTTCTTGAAGCACTTGGCCTTCTGGCTTCTTTCAAAAATAAAGAAAGGCGCCAACCGCGTCCATTTCTGAATGGTGGCCGTCAGGGGGGCCAACTATAGTGGTTCACCTCTATGGCATAGGTGCCACGTTGACCCAGAGGTCCATCCACGGGTGGTGCCTGCCCGCAAAAGAACTGCGGTCCATGGTGGGCGGCCACAAAAATTGCGGTCCATATGGTGTATCGATCCAGGCAGCAAGCAGTGAAAGTACAGGCCCACAACTGCAGAGCCAGCACCTCTCTCTCCTCTCTCTCTGCCCCAAAGCCAGATCCTCGGAGGTGGGAGACAAAAGAAGACAATTGAGTAAGGTGGTAAGGGCGCAAAAGTGCACGCAATGCAAGGTAATGCACACTGGGGGCACATGGAAACCAGGTGAGACAGGTACGTTCCTACCGTACGCCCCCCCCCCCCCCCCCCACCAGGTAACCTACATTGCCCCTCCCTTACCCCTTACTGTATCCACAAAACACAACACTACCCATAAACATCTACTTTACACATCAACAACGTCCCTACTGTCTTCCCCGTTCCTCCCATAAACCAAATTCGTCTTCTCTCCCTCCTAACCAATCAAATTTGCCATTTCCAACTCTCATCACAATTTGCCATCTCCAACTCAACAGCAAAATTTGCCATCACCAATTCATCATCAGTCCCTCCTAAGGAGGGAGAGATGGAATCACCCCAATGTCTCATCGACGTCGTGATGCGTCTCACAAACCCACACAGCAATTCTCCTTTCCTGCAACACAAAACAAAGGAAACACAGGTGTGGAGTCATCATCATCACCACAGGTAAGTGGCTGCGTATGGTGCGACGGGTTCATCAATCCTAACTATTTCCTAAATGACTTTAACAACTTTACATTACCCGGGGTCTTTCCCTGCCAATCCATTGGCCAACTTACACTATGGGTTCTAAAAACCAATTCCCATTGACCAAACTGTGGTGCTTCTCAATTTGGGGTCTCACTCCCCCGATTCAACACTCGGTGCTCTCGCACAATTTCTGGGCTGTGACGTGTAGCTCTCCCAGCAGGTCTACCCACCTGCACACCTCCACCACTGTAGTTGCCACCCGAGCTTACCTGCTCCTCACCCTAACCTAACTAACTGGGGAAGGCCCTCTCGCACTCTTGCACTCTCACCCCCTCAGTGCCCTCTCTGGCACGGGCTGCCCGATCCACACCCGGGATCCTCAGGCACCCACTGACACTAACGGCTCCCAGAGCCCACCTGCGGCCTCACCTGGCCGACATCCTCACAGTGGTGGAGTGCCCAAACCAACTACACACACTAACAGGCTACACGCCCAGCCATTTCCACAACACTAATGCACCCATCCACAATACCATTCTGCAACCGCACCACAAATGCCAATATCCAACCACAATTTACCTATACCCTCTACCTAACACTTACACTACCCGCCCCGGGTACTCGTGAAAGGGGTCCACTCTTCCCCCATCCACACCTTCGCACCATGCACACCACTCCGTACCACTTACTCCAACTCTCTCCACACCACTCATTCTCTGCTCCATATATTCCACACACCTGTACTTGCACACCTGTGCTCTCATACTTGGTGCCGCCTGCACCCTTCTCTCCCCCAAGCGCATTCACGCTGATCCACAACACTCACTACTCACACACTGCTCCACACACCTGTCCAGTTCTCACACAGCATCATCTCATCTAACTACTCCCCTCTGAAACTTGCGCTTCCCAGTCGTCCCTTTAAACTATTGCGCTCCCACGTCATTATCATCCACTCTAATCTACCTGCGTCCCCTCTACAGGTGTCATTGTCACTAACTAACCTTAACGTTACCTAATGTCATCTTCGCTAGATCCCTACACACAATATCCTAACCCACCCGGGCTAGTTTTCACTGCCATCAACCCCATAAACTATAGCGCATTTGCCCCACCTGGGAAGGGTGGCAGGGATGCCACCCTTACCCACCGTCATACGGCGCGAGTGGGACCTTGTGGGACCACCTCGTATGTGAGTCGTTGCCCGCCTGCCGGACCCCGTGCGTCGCCCATTGCGGGGTCAGCGCGGGGCCGAACCGGCCGGGCCCCCACAGTACATTACCCCCAAGGGGCTCTCGTGCCTCCCCTGTCCCTCTAACAACTACCCCTGTTGGTGTCGATGCATGGGTCACACTTCCGCAACCCGCTACCCATTCCATACCACCACCACCTTGCTCACCCACACCTCGCACCTCTTCCATCACCGGACCCTCTCGCTCGCACCCTCGTTCCATACCCTCCGGACCAGCCATACACCTCACTCTTGGCCTCTCACGAACATCCGGGTCTATCTCAACCCCCAAGCTTATTAAATCACCTGGCGCATCATACGCACGACCATATTGGTCACCACTTACACCGGGTCCTCTTTCTCTTCGCTTCTCCTCCATCACCTGCGAATCCCTCATCCGGTTAATGAGCACATCATCACGATCCGAACACAGACTTTGGACCAATTCTTTTACTTCCTCCTTTATCTCTTTCTTATCCTCTCTCCGTCGCTTCTTAATTTCGCTCACCCCTTCTTCCACTTCTTCTAATTTCTGCTTCACCTCCTTCATCTCCTCGTGCGCCCCCTTAAGTTCTTCCTCTAACTCCACCTTATTTTTTTCTATGTGCTCCCGCACCTCCCGCTCTTTAACCTCCATCACCTCTACCACCTTGTTCATTTTCCTCGTCAGGTCCTCATGTACCGTCTGACACTCTTTTTTAATTACCCCTACGTCCTTTTTCATCTCCTTCTGTGTCGATTTTAAACCCTCTATTACCGCTGTGTTCTTCTTTACCTGGTCCCCCAACTCCTTTTGTCCCACTGTCAGTTGTTCTACTCCCAGCGTCAACTCCTCTATACCACCTTGCAATTTTACAGTCCCCTTTCTCACCTCCTTCTCCATGCGCTCCTTACAGTGCCTCACCTCCTCGCGCACTCCTCCGACCTCCTCACTCACACCTCTTCTGATCTCTTCTCCCATCACTTGCATCTCCTGCCCAGATGCCACCCTCATCTGCTCCATTTCCTCCCTGTGAGCATCCAATTTAGTTTCTACCCCCATTCTGACCCCCTCTATCTGCTGCCCCATTTGTTTAACTTCCCTTTCCGCTTGGTCCCTCATGTCCCTCAATTTGCCTTCCATACTGTTTTCTAACCCCTCTAACCCCTCTTTCATCCCTTCCATTTGATTCTCCTGAACGGCCATTCTGTTTTCTACCCCCATTAACCCCTCCTGTATTTCCCCTAATCTATTGTCTAATCCCTCTATTCTACTCCCTAACCCTCCGATCTGGGCCCCCATGTCCTCCCTCAATTTCTCGCTATTGGACCCCATCCTTTGTTCTAACCGTTGGCTATTGGCCCCCATGTCCTCCCTCAATTTCTCGCTATTGGACCCCATGTCCTCCCTCAATTTCTCGCTATTGGACCCCATGTCCTCCCTCAATTTCTCGCTATTGGACCCCATGTCCTCCCTCAATTTCTCGCTATTGGACCCCATTACCCCCAATTGCTCACTCTGCAGTTTGAGGGACGCCTGCATTTGCGCCATAAATTGCTCCATGAGGGCCTGCATTTGGGCCATCCCTCCCACTTGTGCAGCGGGTGCGGCCGCCGCAGCCATGTGCGAGGCGCCATTTTGCGAACCTGCCGCCCTCACTGCTTCGCTCTCCTCTTGTCCCTCAATTTGGTCCTGGATCGACCCTGCCTCACTCTCCTCTACCGGAACCCAGCCGTCTTGATCCGCCATAGCGCGACTTTCAAAATTCGGGTTTTTATTTTTGTAAAACAAAATCAAATTTCGCCGTTAATAATTTCGAGCGCGTGAAGCGCGCTTCGGGTCCGATCTCACTCCTCGACACCAATTGTTACGGACACGACTTAAGATGTTGCTTGACCGAGCGGAATGGCCGCCGTGTTCGCACAGTTTGCCCGATTCTTCCCCAACTCACCCGATTCCACTCGAACGTTGGCCGAATCGCGCCACGCTAAATCAATGATGGAAAGGACACAACGGCTGGGATAAATGCAACGACACAAGGGGTACAGTTCTCAAGACCTCCGGAGGAGGATATAATTGGTGATGCGGAAAAGGGGTAGATTACAAGGCAAGAGGTAAAGCACAGAAAAGATGGGCACTTAGACACAGTCTTATCTTAGCCCTGACAGACCACAGACAAACGGAACAAGACTGACTTACACAGGGATTGATGGCAAGGAAGGACAGGTCGGTGGATAGCACAAGGTGCACCTTGGCTCAGGGACAGGATACAGCACGGTCCAGTAGATGCAGGGAGGTGTCACAGCGCTCGGTTGGTGGCGTCTCTCTTCCTTCAAGTCCAGCGCGCATCTGACGTCACCTCCCTCTTCCTGCGCATGCCCAGCGGGGAGTGACACGCCCTCGGCTCGCCGGCTCCGCCCCAGATGGAATCGGTCCACCGCTTCCATTGGGTGCGGGGGGTTACCGGGCTCCGCCCTTGACGAGGAGCTGACAGCGAGCCCCTACGTGGTAACCCCGTCGGAGCACATGCTCGATGGCGGCTAACCAAGCCGGAGCGAGGACGCGCACTCCCCGCGCCGCCGCCGTTCTTGTTGCTGTTGTTGTTGTTGTTGTTGTTGTTGTTGTTGTTCCATGAGGAAGAGCTGCGGGGAGGTATTGGGAGGTCCTAAACTTTCTAACGGTGCCATACAATCACATTCTGGTGCAACGAAGAGTCAGAATTAATGGAAACGAGTCCTTAACTGACATAGACTAAGAATAACTAGCAAGATGTCCTATAGTTGTCTACGTGAGATGCGGTGGACCTGGATGCGACATTTAAGGGGGGAAATAGGGGAAGGTCGGGGCTACAGAGTGTTGTTTACAGACAATGGGACTAGGGAATGGGGGATTGGGGATAGTTGGGAAGTATTGGGGAAATAGGGGACTATTTACAAGCGGATATGGATGGAGGCCAATCTCATATCCGCAACAATATAATAAAGGGAGCAGGAGAAAAGAGGGGAAGAGAGAGGGAAGTACAACAGTAGGGAACAGCGACATCTGTGGAAGAGAGAGGGCTGGGGCGGGGTACATGGGATAAACAAGATGGACACTGCAGGGGCTTCCAGGAAAAGAAATCGGAATTTGAAGGAGGTCAGTTTGGGATGGATTATCGAGGGTAGCAGAGATCAAGGTTTTGGATGGGGGAAGATAAGAGATGGTGGTGAACAGCTGTTTTAAAGATTTGGAGGGAGGAGTGGGATTGAGGAGAGTGGGGGAGTTGGTTCCAGAGGCAGGAGAAAAGGGGAATGAAAGAGTGAAGGTGAGCAGAGAGTCTTGATTTTGGCAGTTTCACCAGAAGATCGTTGCTGGCAGATCTTGTGTGTCCTTTAGGAATTTTTGGGGGACAGAGCACAGACCAAGCAGGGGGAGCAAGGCCGGAGAGGAGTCGGTAGAAGACAGAAAAAACCTTTTATTATCAAGAAATCATCAAGATAGAAACCTTTTAGCGGCTGGATGGTTTTGAGATGCTCGACTCTCCTCAAGAACCACTTTTCCGTTTATTTAGGATCATTCAATTATTGTTTATCAATATTTTTATCCATATATTATTGTTATTGTCCCCCGTCGCACCACGGAGCGAAAGGGGGACTCTGGTTTTCCCCTCCATCCGTGTGTGCGTCCGTCCGTGCGTGCGGGCGTGCGTGCGTGCGTAAGCGAAGGACCGAATTCTAATTTGGTGTGTGGGTGCAACTAGGCATATGGAAGAACCCTATTGAAAATTAGGTCGCCACGTCAAAATCCAAGATGGCCGCCACCATGTATGTCTGAACCTTGTGACCGGAATATCTTGAAAAATAAATGAACTACTAAC
The DNA here is from genome assembly GCF_964187855.1 of Myxine glutinosa. Taxonomy (NCBI): domain Eukaryota; kingdom Metazoa; phylum Chordata; class Myxini; order Myxiniformes; family Myxinidae; genus Myxine; species Myxine glutinosa. Next base: position 148,921,137 of record NC_136265.1, read on the forward strand.
TTCTAATCTGGTGTGTGGGTGTATATAGGCATAAGGAAGAACGCTATTGAAAATTGGGTCGCCACGTCAAAATCCAAGATGGCCGCCACCATATATATGTCTGAACCTTGTGACCGGAATATCTTGAAAAATAAATGAACTACTAACTTCTAATCTGGTGTGTGGGTGTATATAGGCATAAGGAAGAACGCTATTGAAAATTGGGTCGCCACGTCAAAATCCAAGATGGCCGCCACCATATATATGTCTGAACCTTGTGAGCGAAGTATCTTGAAAAATAAACGAACTACTAACTTCTAATCTGGTGTGTGGGTGTGTCTCCAACCCACTCGCAAATATTATCGACTCTTCCATGTTTTCTGCGTCTTCCACTTTGTCAACTCACATCACTTCACCGACGGGGGACCTAGGCGTAATTAGACAATGCATCACCCGTTGCATGATGCACATTTAAACAGGACAATTCTTAAGCTAACATTTCCCTACGTATTATGTCAAAATGGCTAAACTACCCAAAACACAGTGCAAAACTAAACTATACATTTCTAACTGTCCTAAAGTAAATACTACCCCCCAAACCCTCACCCCTTACAAACATAACAGTACAGCTGGTAGTTTTTGTCCATACGTGTCCGAAAGGACTGTTTGAGGTGGTTGCTCCATCATAACAACATAATATGAATGTGTTTTCTGACCTTTTCCATTTTATAGCAATGTCTATTGTTGCCGACCCACGGTGGACAGACATAATGTCGGCTTTTGATGCCATTGCAGAATAAGTGCCTGCATGCTAAGCACCAACTTCGGTCCAACCTTGAGGATGCTGATCAACCACAGCAACTTGGAGGTTCTCGAGTGAGTCTTGGTCATTTCTGGAGGTTGCTTACTCTTCCATCCATTTCTCTGGACATGAATGTGCAATTTTCTCGTGCAGTACTTTCTATCAGAATTAGAATGCTGCCTAAATTTGTGCAAGTTCTTAACAAGCCAAATCCATTATGAAAGCCACATATTCCAGTTAAGATGTGCTTGTGGTATGTCTAGGATATCAACGTCCTGGATGAATGCCGATTAACAGCTGTAGGTTAGTGAGGATGCGTCGTGGAAGTCGACGGTGTGTGAAGATGCTTAGAAAAGTTTTATTCAGAGAAAATAAATAAGGATCTTGGTTCCTGCAGGTTAAGGGAGTTGAAAAATAATGACTTTTAATGACTTTTCAGTCTGAAATACTAAGTTTTTAATGACTCTGCTTGTACATAAAACCGTAACGTTGAACCTTACAACAGAACCAATGTAACTGTCATGTTGGGCACCATAATATACATAATACGAGAACGACACTCGGTAGAGCACATACCTCCGCCAGGCTGAACAGTCTATGTTTTGTATCTCACTGATGGGCCGGATCTGGATTCAGACCTGAACCAAAATCGAATCTGCTTGTTCTTGTAGCCTAACCAACTCGTCCATCAAGTTTAGTCATAATCCGTCCACAACTTTTTTTAAATATCATGTTATATATCGCTTTTTGCCCGACCGACCACTCAAAGGTTAAAATCCCTTAAAAATTAAATAATTCTCGTATCCGAATCCATATTCAGATGTTCACCAAAATCAAATCGATTCTGTCTTGCTATGTCCAAATCTGTCCATACCTTTTTGAGATATCCTGATATGTATCGGTTTTAGCCCTATCACACTCAATAGTGAAGAATCACTTCAAAAATTATCTGATCCGGATCCAGATTCAGATATTCACCAAAATTGAATCTGTTCTTCCTTGTCACACACACACACAACCTTTCCACCAAGTTTTGTCCAAATCCGTCCACAACCTTTTGAAATATCGTGCTATGTATCGTTTTTAGCCCTATCTCCCGATGGTGAAGAATCACTTAAAAATATTATAGTAGCCGGATCCGAATCCAGATCCAGATCTTCACCAAAATCTAATCCTTTCATCCTTGTCACATACGCTACATCTCTGCCAAATTTCGCCCAAATCCGTCCACAACTTTTTGAGATATTTTGTTCACAAATAGACAAGGGTGAAAACATAACCTTTGGTGGCGGAGGTAATCAAAAAATTAAATTCAAAAAGAAAGAATTAACTCTTAATTAATCAATAAGAAAGAATTTATTAATAAAAATAAAAAAAATACAAAATCATCTTTCCCTGTTCACATCGACATTGACTTATCGTTGCTGGTTTTAGCATCTTTGACATTGGATTACTGCTTCAATTCCTTTAGCAAAAGTAAGATTATTCTTTTTATTCTCATGATTTTACGAGTTTCACGGATTTTGCAAGTTTATGGGTCTTCGACTGAAGGTGGCACAGGAATGCGAGATTTATTGGTTCATGTATTGCCTGTCTGCATCCGGGCCCCCTCTCTTGCCTCGCTGGTGCTATACAGTGCCTATAGAAAGTCTACACCCCCTTTCAAAATTTTCACCTTTTGTTGCCTTGTAGCCTGGAATGAAAATGCATTAAATCAGACGTTTCCACCTTCACTTACACATCGTAACCCAGAACTTCCACGTGAAAAAACAAATTATACAAATTTCAGAAAATTAATTAAACATACAAAACTAGAATATCTTGGTTGGATAAGGCTGCACCCCCTGAATACTTGGTGGAAGGGAAGCCTTTTTTTTTTTTTTTTTTTTTTGTATACTGAATCGAGGCTCGTGAAAGAGCTGACATTTACTTCACAAACAAATCAACCAGACAAACAAAATATATAAAAAGAGGGAGCGGAAGACAAGAGAAGGGCAAGCACACAAACACTTGAGAGCACACAACATTTAAGAGCAGGGAGATGTGTGGGAGGGAGAGGGCTTGGGGGGAGGAGGCGTGCGAAGGGGGGGGGGGGGGTGGGAGAAGTGTAAAACCCAAGGACTTCCAGGACCGAAGTTGGTATTTCAAAAAAGTGGAATTGGGGTGAAATTAGCGGGGATAGAAAAGATCAATGTTTTGGATGGGGGAAGATAAGAGATGGTGGTGAACAGCTGTTTTAAAAACCTGGAGGGTGGAGTGGGATTGAAGAGAGTGAGGGAGTTTGTTCCAGAGGTGGGAGAAAAGAGGAATGAAGGAGTGAAGGTGAGCAGAGAGTGTTGATTTTGGCAGTTTAACCATAAGAGGGTTGCAGGCAGATCTTGTGCGACCTGTAGGAATATTTGCGGGACAGAGCACAGAGAGAGCTGGGGGGGGGCAAGGCCAGAGAGGACAACAATTAGGACAACAATATCCAAGGATATTGGACAACAATTAGAGCTGAGTCTGTTAGGATAGATATCTACCAACCTTGCACACCTTGAATGGGCAATATTTGCCTATTCTTACAAAACAGTTCAAGATCAGTCAAGTTGGGTGTGGAGCGTTGATGGACAGCAATCTTCAAGTCATGTCACAGATTTTCGATTGGATTTATGTCGGGGCTCTGACTGGGCCACTCAAGGACATTTATGTTTTTGTCCCTCAGCCACTCCAGTGTAGGTTTGTCTGTGCTTCGGGTCGTTGTCATGCTGAAAGGTGAACTTCCGTCCCAAATTTGCGTGCATATTCCGCATGCACTTTTCCCCAAATTCCCAAATCGAATTACTTTTAATGACATCAGAGTAAATGTAATGACTTTTAAGGGCTTTGAAACAAGAGTTTCAAATAGAATGACTTTTAATCACTTTCAATGATGCGTGGGAACTGAAGAAATGCTGTGCTTGCTCAATTGACTGTTGTGCGTCTGTTTAATTTCAGCTTGTTCAACAATCCAATCGGCGACGAGGGTTTGGAGAGTTTGGCTGTTGGCTTGCTGCCTTGTGCAAAGCTGCAGTGTCTACTGTGAGCAGGACCTCGGTTTCTGGAAAAAAAAAAACAACAAATAAAGTGCAATCTGATCAGTTTGATCTCCTCAATGCTACCATTGCCACTAATGTGCAGCGGAGTCCTGTAACGAGGAAATGCATTCTGTAAGCTGGTCGTTTTATCTCAAGGTAATTGTACCGTAATGCCAATGCAAGACCCAATATCTCCTTTCATAGGCTCACCAAATAGACTCTGCTCACCTTCACTATGCAAATATGCACGCAAATAGACTCTGCTCACCTTCACTCCTTCATTCCTCTCTTCTCCCGCCTCTGGAACAAACTCCCTCACTCTCTTCAATCCCACTCCACCCTCCAGGTCTTTAAAACAGCTGTTCACCACCATCTCTTATCTTCCCCCATCCAAAACCTTGATCTTTTCTACCCCCGCTAATTTCACCCCAAATCCATTTTTTTGAAATACCAACTTCTGTCCTGGAAGTCCTTGGTGTCCTTGTGTTTTATACTTCTGCCTCCACCCCCCCCCCCCCCCCACTTCCCACGCCTCCTCCCCCCAAGCCCTCTCCCTTCCACACATCTCCCTGCTCTCAAATGTTGTGTTTGTGTGCTTCCCCTTCTCTCCCCATCTTGTTTTCCGCTCCCTCTTTTTGTGTGTTTTGTTTGTCTGGTTGATTTGTTTGTGAAGTAAATGTTAGCTCTTTCACGAGCCTCGATTCAGTATACAAACAAAACAAAAAAAAAAAAAAATCTGGGTCTCCTCTACTCCCTCAACTCCCCCAAAAAGGGGGCCCCCGAGCATTGAGGCCGATGTACTGACGTGTCCTCAAAATCATAGAAGCTGAGGCTGAGAATGGCAAGAATTAGTAACTTGTTCAGGGTGCCGGCGATAACTCGCCGACTCTTCGTGAAATTCACCGTGGGATGTTTAATGCCCACCAACGAGTGTTAGCAGATGGGTCATCCGACATAACAACCTTCCAAAGGATGGCACACACATCGGTGCATCCTCCCATATGAGAGGAACCAGGGCGATAGTTCATATCTGCGCTGGAATTCAAACCCAGGCCAGACAGCTCATAGGTGAGTTGGCATATACGTCTAGGCTATCCTGCCAGGCCTGCTGTTGCATCATCTATCACCCCTCCAATAAAATAAATACATAAATGATCTACATTTCACCCAAAGCTTTGATCTTTTGGTGAGATTGGCAAACTTTTCACATATCATTGTCAAAAACTACTTTAACCTTCCAAAAAACTACTTTAACCTTCCAAAAACCTACTTTAACCTTCCAAGAAATTACTTTAACCTTCCAAGAAATTACTTTAACCTTCCAAAAAACTACTTTAACCTTCCAAAAAACTACTTTAACCTTCCAAAAAACTACTTTAACCTTCCAAGAAATTACTTTAACCTTCCAAAAAACTACTTTAACCTTCCAAAAAACTACTTTAACCTTCCAAGAAATTACTTTAACCTTCCAAAAAACTACTTTAACCTTCCAAAAAACTACTTTAACCTTCCAAAAAACTACTTTAACCTTCCAAAAAACTACTTTAACCTTCCAAGAAATTACTTTAACCTTCCAAAAAACTACTTTAACCTTCCAAAAAACTACTTTAACCTTCCAAAAAACTACTTTAACCTTCCAAGAAATTACTTTAACCTTCCAAAAAACTACTTTAACCTTCCAAAAAACTACTTTAACCTTCCAAAAAACTACTTTAACCTTCCAAAAAACTACTTTAACCTTCCAAAAAACTACTTTAACCTTCCAAAAAACTACTTTAACCTTCCAAAAAACTACTTTAACCTTCCAAAAAACTACTTTAACCTTCCAAGAAATTACTTTAACCTTCCAAAAAACTACTTTAACCTTCCAAAAAACTACTTTAACCTTCCAAAAAACTACTTTAACCTTCCAAAAAACTACTTTAACCTTCCAAAAAACTACTTTAACCTTCCAAAAAACTACTTTAACCTTCCAAAAAACTACTTTAACCTTCCAAGAAATTACTTTAACCTTCCAAAAAACTACTTTAACCTTCCAAAAAACTACTTTAACCTTCCAAAAAACTACTTTAACCTTCCAAGAAATTACTTTAACCTTCCAAAAAACTACTTTAACCTTCCAAGAAATTACTTTAACCACACCATTTACCGTTCCTTTTTTTGGGTGAAATTCATTCGTCAAACCAAGATTGTCCACTAAACGAGCCGATTTTAACAAACTTTATGACATGCTACTTATGCTAAACTCAAACTGACATTGATTCGAAGATGAAGATAACATCAATAGCTTCATTTATCAAAGTAAAATACGACCAAACGGGCACGTTGGTTATCTTCTTCTTCTTCTTCTTTTTTTTTCTTTGTAGGTTACGGCGCTGTAACCTCAGTCACAAGTCTGCACCAGTCTTGAGTAACCTGATCAACAACAGCAATTTGAAGGTGCTCGAGTGAGTCTTGGGATACCTTGTTCCTTTCTGAATGGACAGGCCAGGGTTTGTCGATCTCCACTTTTAATCCTTACTCATTCAATTGTAGTGCATTCGCCATTTCTGGAGCTTCTTGTCTTTTCAATAACTTTTCATGGGAAGTATAAAAGTTGAAGGAATATGAGGCATTAAGGTGTGTGTGTGTGTGTGTGTGTGTGTGTGTGTGTGTGTGTGTGTGTGTGTGTGTGTGTGTGTGTGTGTGTGTGTGTGTGTGTGTGTGTGTGTGTGTGTGTGTGTGTGTGTGTGTGTGTGTGTGTGTGTGTGTGTGTGTGTGTGTGTGTGTGTGTGTGTGTGTGTGTGTGTGTGTGTGTGTGTGTGTGTGTGTGTGTTTTGTTTGTTTGTTTTGTTTTGTTTGGTTTGTTTGTTTGTTTGTTTGTTTGTTTGTTTTGTTTGTTTGTCCGTTCGTTCGTTCGTTCGTTCGTTCGTGTGTGTGTGTTCTCTCGCGTGCTCGCTATTAGCATCTCTTAACTGGAATGGTGAATATGAACCCAGGACATGTATGCAGGATTTTCCATGGGGAGGTGCGTAGCTTCAAAAGTTGGACTGCTGAGAGTATGATAGCGCCATACCATCATGCCCATTGTGGTATGGGATCCACGCCTCACTATCGTGCCCATTGTGGGATGGGATACACGCCATACCATCATGCCCATTGTGGGATGGGATACACGCCATACCATCATGCCCATTGTGGTATGGGATCCACGCCTCACTATCGTGCCCATTGTGGGATGGGATCCACGCCTCACTATCGTGCCCATTGTGGTATGGGATCCACGCCTCACTATCGTGCCCATTGTGGGATGGGATCCACGCCTCACTATCATGCCCATTGTGGGATGGGATACACGCCATACCATCATGCCCATTGTGGTATGGGATCCACGCCTCACTATCGTGCCCATTGTGGGATGGGATCCACGCCTCACTATCGTGCCCATTGTGGTATGGGATCCACGCCTCACTATCGTGCCCATTGTGGGATGGGATCCACGCCTCACTATCATGCCCATTGTGGGATGGGATACACGCCATACCATCATGCCCATTGTGGGATGGGATACACGCCATACCATCATGCCCATTGTGGTATGGGATCCACGCCTCACTATCGTGCCCATTGTGGGATGGGATCCACGCCTCACTATCGTGCCCATTGTGGGATGGGATACACGCCATACCATCATGCCCATTGTGGGATGGGATACACGCCATACCATCATGCCCATTGTGGGATGGGATACACGCCATACCATCATGCCCATTGTGGGATGGGATCCACGCCTCACTATCATGCCCATTGTGGGATGGGATACACGCCATACCATCATGCCCATTGTGGGATGGGAACCACGCCTCACTATCATGCCCATTGTGGGATGGGATACACGCCATACCATCATGCCCATTGTGGTATGGGATCCACGCCTCACTATCGTGCCCATTGTGGGATGGGATCCACGCCTCACTATCGTGCCCATTGTGGGATGGGAGCCACGCCTCACTATCATGCCCATTGTGGGATGGGATACACGCCATACCATCATGCCCATTGTGGGATGGGATACACGCCATACCATCATGCCCATTGTGGGATGGGATCCACGCCTCACTATCATGCGCATTGTGGGATGGGATACACGCCATACCATCATGCCCATTGTGGGATGGGATACACACCTCACTATCGTGCCCATTGTGGGATGGGATCCACGCCTCACTATCGTGCGCATTGTGGGATGGGATACACGCCATACCATCATGCCCATTGTGGGATGGGATACACGCCATACCATCATGCCCATTGTGGGATGGGATACACACCTCACTATCGTGCCCATTGTGGGATGGGATACACACCTCACTATCGTGCCCATTGTGGGATGGGATCCACGCCTCACTATCGTGCCCATTGTGGGATGGGATACACGCCATACCATCATGCCCATTGTGGGATGGGATACACACCTCACTATCGTGCCCATTGTGGGATGGGATCCACGCCTCACCATCATGCCCATTGTGGGATGGGATGCACACCACACGAGGAAATGTGGCTGTACCTGAGTTGCTGTTTTGTCATAGTTTACACCAATCATGCCTATTGTGGGATGGGATGCGCACACCACCATGTAATTGAAAACACCTCACCACCACGTGATTCAAAACCCCTCACCACCACGTTATTAAAAACACTTCACAACCACGGAAACAAAAGTTTGAAGGAGTAGTTCAGTGACAACACAGACACTGCCTAGATATGTACGAGTAGATATTATCGTGTTCCTTGCTATTAAAATCTTCCCAAGGAACGGATAGCCGAACAAGCTGTTACTCTGAAGCGTTCAGTTCAATAGGTGGCGGAGTTAATACATGCGGGGGGTGGGGGGGGGGGGCTGAAGGGAGGAGGAGGAGGGAGGAGGATGCTGAAGAGCACTTACCTAAACGGATCCCACCGGCAGTCCTCAAAACAGTGGAAAATAACTCAGACGAAATGGATTTAAAATGTCCAAAAATCAACAGGTTTATCAAAAGAAATGCCGGTAACAAAGAAACGCACGATAAACTAAATTCCTAAACGGGACGTCCCCACAACAGACACAAACACAGACAAAGGATGAAATAACGTTGGATAAAATAATTTCCATGGATACCATAGGAGGAGAGTTTGATGAGGGTGGGGTGCCAGACCGTATTGAAGGCGTGAGATGTGTCATTTTGAAGGGGAATGGGTGAGGGGGGAATTTTGAAGGGGAGGAGTGAGGGGGGAATTTTGAAGGGGAGGGGTGAGGGGGGGAATTTTGAAGGGGAGGAGTGAGGGGGGAGATTTGAAGGGGAGGGGGGAAGATTTGAAGGGGAGGGGGGAGATTAGGAGGGGCAAGGGGTGAGTTCAGGAAGGGAGCAGGAGTTTAGGAGGGGGAGGGGGAGGGCGAGTTTAGAAAGTGGACGATTAATGACAAACAAACATTTATTACAAACTGAGGAGTTGGAGGCCATTATAACGGTTTCTGAGGAGGAGGAGGCGGGCAGTGTTGAGGAAGAGGTGCGCAGGCTAACCTCACAGTCCAGTTCCTGGGTGAGTTGCTGCATGGCATGCGGGTGCTTGTCAACAGGTTGGAAGATGCTGACCCAGTCATGGAGAGGCACCTCAAGTTCAAGAGGGGCTTGGATGATTTGCTTCTCCCCTACAAGGAGCTGCATCGAAACCTGCGGCAATCTGCCAGGCAGCTCTCCATTACCCATTTCTTCAGCCCTGCTCCCTCCACCTTCACACCACCAGCATCCTCTCCTGCCATCCTCTCAGTGTCCTCACCAGCATCCTCACCAACACCCTCAACTGCTCCCCCTCCCACTTCTCCCTCAGTGCACGACGTTGCAGGACTATCATCTGGGTCATCCTCAGAGTTTGAGGAATTCAGGGATTTTAATTCATCACCATCATCATCACCACACCATCATCATCATCACCACACCACCATCATCATCATCATCATTTGAAAGTTGTGTGTGTTTGTAAAATAAAAAATTTAAGCGTTACATGATGGTGTTGTGTTATTACTTTCACGGTACGGTATGGTTAAGCACTTTTAATAAACTGTAAGCGCATTCCTTCAATAAATTGGAAATGGTACCTGGTGTTGTCGTTTTTGTTTTTTTTTGTAAGCATTTTTTGTGAAACTGTAATCATCTGCATTTGCAGTCGTAAACATTTTAAACTTTAAAACTTTCCTCTATGAATCAGGAAACCCCGGGAACCTATAACGTATCCCCTTTTTCCCCATTGAAACAATGCCAATTATGACGTAATAGGTCACGTGGTATGGGCGCCATCTTGGAAAAACCGAAAAAAATTGCACCTCTATATCTCCGAAAGCACTGCCTCGAAAAAATTAAGACATCCCTCATTGTAAAGAAATCTCCATGGGGAATAACATATGTTAATGATGATGTCATAGGTGCCTCCATTATGATGAGATAATTCGACAAGTACAAAACTTCATTCCATTAAGATGATTTTTTTTTCTCTGACACCGTTTGTCCGATCGACAGGGAATTTTCACCATAGGTGCACATCCTCCTGTATTATTTTTTAATGATAATTATGACGTCATAGGTCATGTGGTATGGGCGCCATCTTGGAAAAACCGAAAAACTTTGCACCTCTATATCTCCGAAAGCGCTGAATATAAAAAATTGAGAAATTGCTCATTGTAAAGAAATCTCCATGTGGAATAATGTGGCGGGCACAAAGGACAATAATTCCGCGCACCAGTGGGTGGCGCGAGCGTCCAGGCGGGGAATGAAAGCGCATGCCCCGCCTTTCGACTGATCAGCGATGCCCGGGCATCGCTACGGCCCCCGTACGACGGGCCCTTCCGCGTGCTGGAGACCGGGGACAAATATTTCACCATCGACATCGGCGGTGCCCCGGATCGCATCTCCGTGGACCGCCTCAAGCCGGCCCACCTCGATCTGGACCACCCCCCCCCCCCCCCCCGCAAGCAGCTCTGCCTCCACGTCGAGGCCGCCCCCCGGCGGTCGGACCCCCGGCACCCCCCAGCCCTGCACCCATCGCCAGGGGGCGTTTCGGTCGGGTCATCCGGCTTCCCCGCAAACTCACCCTTCAGGTGCACGGGAATTCTGGGGGGGCGCGTGTGGCGAGCACAAAGGACAATAATTCCGCGCACCAGTGGGTGGCGCGAGCGTCCAGGCGGGAACGAAAGCGCATGCCCCGCCTTTCGACCGATCGGCCACGCCCGGGAACAAAGCGTGGCCTCGGGACATATATGCGGGCTCTAAGCTCGAGCCCGCCCAGTGCTGAAGTGCGAGCTCTTAATAAAGACTCTGTTTGTACCAACGCGTTGTGGCCTACCTCTCTGGCAATCGAGTCGTGTGTGCACAGCACCACAATAACATATATTAATGATTAATGTCATAGGTGCCTCCATTATGACAACATAATTCGACAAGTACAAAACTTTATCCGATCAAGATGAAATTTCTTGAGCATCATCTCGTGATAAATTGGTGGAGAAAAAATAATAATGATTACGTCTTCAATCACGGTTCGGCCGCCATATTTGTTTTAACACAAAAGCCTTAAAAACCACTGAAAACACGTCCTGGCAAGAATCAGCAATCTGATTGCTCTTTCTAGTTTAATATAATTTTTAGTTCCTGATAAAATCCTTTTTTAACTCAACTGGACTATGTCCAGCTGAGTTTTTGTCGACACCCATCGTCCGTCGTCTGTTTGTCTGTCTGTCGTCTGTAAACAATTCGACGTCTACGCTCTAAAAGTCACAAATATTGATTAAATTTGATGAAACTTGTTATGCAGCATCTTTAAGACATAAACTAGTTTGGGATTGCATTTGGGCGTTGCACGCCCGAAAAATGGGCGCGGCAGGGCGGCCATATTGAAAAATCAATTTTTGTCATATATTTTTAGCACTTATTAACTATATAGTTTGTGGTTCTATTATGCATATTCTAACCATATTGATATAGACCAGTTGAGTTCAGGTTCCCTGGAACCTCTCTAGTTTTAATTTTCATACAATTCTGCAGCTGCTTTGTTTGCAGGTTAAAGGCATCAGTAATGCTTATTGGTTTTGCTCTAGATTGAGTCGCAACCCTATCGGTGATGAAGGCCTGAAGTGCTTCGTTGATGGTCTGATGTGCCGGTGTACGCTGCAGGATCTTCGGTGAGTGAAGAGGAGTTTCTTGGAAAGTATTTCAACAAAATGAGAGTCTCGATGATATACCTGCCTTCCTGTGCTGAAGCTGCCACTCCATTGCATGCCTTTGGTTATACTTCCTGCTTGGCATGTGTGCACAACTGGGAATGGAGATTGCAGTCAGGATGATCGGGAGAGATCGTGGGATAAATGGGGAATGGGTTTGTGGTGGGGGGGAGAGGTTTTGAAGTCAATACCAGGGTACCTGAGTGTTTTCCTTAAACATGTCTTGTGTTTTAGACACAGCATGGCATCCTGACTTGATTTTTAGCTCACCTGGAACGAAGTTCAGGGGAGCTTATGCGATGGCGCGTCGTCAGTCCATAAACACTTGCAACTTCTCTGAAACCGCTGATGGGATTGTGACTAAATTTGGCACAAATGATATTTGATGTGTTGTGACTAAAGTTTGTTCACGACATTAACAAAATCGGGGTATTAAGGGGGTCTACCCGAACATCCTCACTGCAATCTCCATAGGTATTTTTTTTTGTTTGTTTGTCTAAAGTCTTATGATTATGTTAGTGTGATTCTACATGCTGCCCTGTCTTCTAGCAACCACTGAAATTGGTTTAAAATACCTTTAGTCAGTGTAGTATACTGTTATTTATGACCAGGTGAGTGCCATGGGGTATTGCCCCTATGGCTAATGCTAATGACTAATGCTAATGCTAAAATGCAAATTTCAGCTAATGCTAATGCTAATGGAAGAAGAGGTAATCCACCTGTCCTGTCTTGCCTGCAGGTGGAGCCAATTCTCATGGTTTATCCCCAAAATATTTTGGGGCAACTTGGGCTGTTGTTGCTCTTTAACGGCCACTATTATCCCATCTTGTTGGGTCGGCCGGGGGAATATTGGCACAAGTCTTTCACAAACCTGCCTGGCCAGACCTGACGTTCGCCTGGTTATGGCAGGAATTTGGAATTTGGCCATGGTGCCGGCAATACTCACCTACTCTTTGCGGAGGACACCATGGGATCTTTAACGTCCACCAACTCATGCTGGTAAATGGGACTCATGGTTTGGCGTCCATCTGAAGGACGGCACACACATTGATGAATCACCTGCCTGTGAAACACGGGATGACATTTTATAGCTGGGTCGGGATTCGAACCCAGGCTAGATAGACTTGGAGGCAAGTGTGCGTACCTCGAGGCCATCCTGTCAGTCCTTTGGGGGGAAACGTGGGATGGGCAATAAAATGCTAGCTATGGAATGCACAAGCACCGTTACCTGTAATTGCCTCATGCAGGTGAAGCATTACCTCAAGTTTTGAAACCTCCCCACCACCACCACCGCAGTTATTGGCAGACCATATTTCCAAAGCTTGATTTTTAAAATCCGGACGCAAACTTGGCTTGCCTTACCAGGACCAGGCCATTTGTGCTCGCCATTCCCGCCATTCCCTCCTTACCAGGCCCAGGCCATTTGTGCTCGCCATTCCCCCCAATCCCTCCTTACCACGCCCAGGCCATTTGTGCTCGCCATTCCCCCCAATCCCTCCTTACCACGCCCAGGCCATTTGTGCTCGCCATTCCCCCCAATCCCTCATTACCACGCCCAGGCCATTTGTGCTCGCCATTCCCCCCAATCCCTCCCTACCACGCCCAGGCCATTTGTGCTCGCCATTCCCCCCAATCCCTCCTTACCACGCCCAGGCCATTTGTGCTCGCCATTCCCCCCAATCCCTCCTTACCACGCCCAGGCCATTTGTGCTCGCCATTCCCCCCAATCCCTCCCTACCAGGACCAGGCCATTTGTGCTCGCCATTCCCGCCATTCCCTCCTTACCAGGCCCAGGCCATTTGTGCTCGCCATTCCCCCCAATCCCTCCTTACCACGCCCAGGCCATTTGTGCTCGCCATTCCCCCCAATCCCTCCTTACCACGCCCAGGCCATTTGTGCTCGCCATTCCCTCCTTACCAGGCCCAGGCCATTTGTGCTCGCCATTCCACCCAATTCCTCCTTACCACGCCCAGGCCATTTGTGCTCGCCATTCCCTCCTTACCAGGCCCAGGCCATTTGTGCTCGCCATTCCCTCCTTACCAGGCCCAGGCCATTTGTGCTCGCCATTCCACCCAATTCCTCCTTACCACGCCCAGGCCATTTGTGCTCGCCATTCCCCCCAATCCCTCCTTACCACGCCCAGGCCATTTGTGCTCGCCATTCCCCCCAATCCCTCCTTACCAGGCCCAGGCCATTTGTGCTCGCCATTCCCTCCTTACCAGGCCCAGGCCATTTGTGCTCGCCATTCCCCCCTTACCACGCCCAGGCCATTTGTGCTCGCCATTCCCCCCTTACCACGCCCAGGCCATTTGTGCTCGCCATTCCCCCCTTACCACGCCCAGGCCATTTGTGCTCGCCATTCCCCCCTTACCACGCCCAGGCCATTTGTGCTTGCCATTCCCCCCTTACCACGCCCAGGCCATTTGTGCTCGCCATTCCACCCAATCCTTCCTTACCAGGCCCAGGCCATTTGTGCTTGCCATTCCCCCCTTACCACGCCCAGGCCATTGGTGCTTGCCATTCCCCCCAATCCCTCCTTACCAGGCCCAGGCCATTTGTGCTCGCCATTCCACCCAATCCCTCCTTACCAGGCCCAGGCCATTTGTGCTCGCCATTCCCCCCAATCCCTCCTTACCAGGCCCAGGCCATTTGTGCTCGCCATTCCACCCAATCCCTCCTTACCAGGCCCAGGCCATTTGTGCTCGCCATTCCACCCAATCCCTCCTTACCAGGCCCAGGCCATTTGTGCTCGCCATTCCACCCAATCCCTCCTTACCACGCCCAGGCCATTTGTGCTCGCCATTCCCCCCAATCCCTCCTTACCAGGCCCAGGCCATTTGTGCTCGCCATTCCCTCCTTACCAGGCCCAGGCCATTTGTGCTCGCCATTCCCCCCTTACCACGCCCAGGCCATTTGTGCTCGCCATTCCCCCCGTACCACGCCCAGGCCATTTGTGCTTGCCATTCCCCCCTTACCACGCCCAGGCCACTTGTGCTCGCCATTCCACGCAATCCCTCCTTACCAGGCCCAGGCCATTTGTGCTCGCCATTCCCCCCTTACCACGCCCAGGCCATTTGTGCTTGCCATTCCCCCCTTACCATGCCCAGGCCATTTGTGCTCGCCATTCCACCCAATCCATCCTTACCAGGCCCAGGCCATTTGTGCTTGCCATTCCCCCCTTACCACGCCCAGGCCATTGGTGCTTGCCATTCCCCCCAATCCCTCCTTACCAGGCCCAGGCCATTTGTGCTCGCCATTCCACCCAATCCCTCCTTACCAGGCCCAGGCCATTTGTGCTCGCCATTCCCCCATTACCACGCCCAGGCCACTTGTGCTCGCCATTCCCCCCTTACCACACCCAGGCCATTTGTGCTTGCCATTCCCCCCTTACCACACCCAGGCCATTGGTGCTTGCCATTCCCCCCAATCCCTCCTTACCAGGCCCAGGCCATTTGTGCTCACCATTCCACCCAATCCCTCCTTACCAGGCCCAGGCCATTTGTGCTCGCCATTCTCCCCATTCCCTCCTTACCACGCCCAGGCCATTTGTGTTCGCCATACCCCCCATTCCCTCCTTACCACGCCCAGGCCATTTGTGCTCGCCATTCCCCCTTTACCATGCCCAGGCCATTTGTGCTCGCCATTCCACCCCATCCCTCCTTACCAGGCCCAGGCCATTTGTGCTCGCCATTCCCCCCATTCCCTCCTTACCACGCCCAGGCCATTTGTGCTCGCCATTCCCTCCTTACCATGCCCAGGCCATTTGTGCTCGCCATTCCCTCCTTACCACGCCCAGGCCATTTGTGCTCGCCATTCCCCCCATTGCATCCTTACCACGCCCAGGCCATTTGTGCTCGCCATTCCAAAGAGAACCAAAGAGAACCATGACGCCAAAGAGAACCATGACAATTACAACTACATGTGGGCAGGGTACAGCCTGAAGTGGAGATCGGTTTCTGAGGTTTGGGACATGGAATGTAGGGACAATGACAGGGAGATCAGGAGAAGTGCTGGAAGTATTGGTCAGAAGAAGAGTGGACATATGTTGTGTGCAAGAGACGAGATGGAAGGGAAGTTGTGTGAGAATGGTGAAGGGTAGGCAGGGACAGAAATACAAGTTTGTGTGGCAAGGGTGCCCGGAGGGCGTGAATGGTGTTGGTGTCCTGTTTTCTGAGGAGTTTGTAGACAGTGTGGTGAGTGTGACTAGAGTGAGTGATAGGTTGATGATGGTGAAAATGATGATTGGAAAGCTCTTGGTGAACGTCATCTCGGGATATGCTCCGCAGGTTGGTCGAAGCGATGAAGAGAAGGACAAGTTCTGGTGTGCGATAGAGAAGCTGATGGAAAACGTGAAAGATGAGGAAGTTGTTGTGGTAGGAGGAGACCTAAATGGACATGTGGGAAGGAGTATGGATGGTTTTGACGGAGTTCATGGGGGTTACGGATATGGTGTGAGAAATGGAGAAGGTGAAAGGATTTTGGAGTTTGCTGATGGAGCTGATTTGTTGATTTGTAATACTCAGTTCCAGAAAGAGGATAATAAGCTTGTTACATACACGTCAGGTGGGTCGACGACAACCGTTGACTACCTGATGGTGCGTAGGCGAGATAGGGGGCTCCTCCGGGACACAAAGGTGATCCCGGGGGAGGAGGCTGTTTCACAGCACCACTTGGTTGTCTGCGACGTAAGGGTGAAAGGTGTGAGGAGAGCTCGGCGGGTGAAGTACCAACCAAGAATGAAGGTGTGGAGGTTGAAAGAGGTGACAGTAACGGAGGCATTAAAAGAGAGGCTGAGTAGGGTCGAGGATGATGTGGTTGAGCTTGAAAGTGGTTGGATGTCAATGAAAGCTAGTCTGTTGGGAGCCTTTGGTGAGGTATGTGGATGGACAAAAGGACCACCAAGGCACTCGGAAACATGGTGGTGGGATGATGAAGTTGGAAAGAGGATTGACGAGAAGAGGAAGAAGTTCAAGGAGTGGCAGAAGGCGAAGGGTACAGGAGCAGAAACAGCAGAGCATGAAAGTTATAAGGCAGCCAGGAAGGCTGCAAAGAAAGAGGTCGCAAAGGCACAGGAGGCATGTAGGAAAATGTTCGGAGAACGCTTGGATTCGGAAGAGGGTCAGAAAGCAGTATTCAGGATTGCAAAGCGGATAGCGAAAGAGAGGTGTGATGTGATGGGGGTGAGTTGCTTGAAGGATGAAGTGGGACAAATCGTTGTCGACCCAGATGGAATTAAAGGAAGATGGAAAAGATATATGGAAATGCTGTTGAATACAGAGAATGAATGGGATGGCGACATAGAGAGTAACCCAGTTTTAGGACCGGCAGAGAAGATAACTGAGAAGGAAGTTGAGGAAGCGATAAAAGCAATGAAGAGTAGAAAAGCAGGAGGGCCGACGGGAGTTGTGGGAGATATGTTGAAGGCAGCAGGAAGTTGGGGTGTGAAGAGAATGACAGAGATCTGTAATCTGGTGGTGAAAGAAGGCCGCATTCCAGTGGATTGGGAACTGAGTACCCTCGTCCCTCTATACAAGGGGAAAGGTGACCCTCTGGAGTGTGGCTCGTACCGAGCGATAAAGTTATTGGAGCTTGGAATGAAGGTATTGGAAAGGGTGTTGGAGAGGAGGATAAGGAAGAAAGTGAAGATTGACGAAATGCAGTTTGGATTTATGCCAGGAAGAGGAACGACAGACGCGCTTTTCATTGTGAGGCAGTTGCAGGAGAAGTACATGGAGAAGAGGAAGAAGTTGTTTCTTGGGTTTGTTGATCTGGAGAAAGCATTCGATCGGGTTCCACGCAAAGTATTGACATGGGCATTGAGGAAGTTAGGAGTGGAGGAATGGTTGATCAGAGTAGTGATGGCAATGTACAAAAGAGCACGCACAGCTGTAAGGACGAAGGACGGGAACAGTGGTGAGTTTGAGGTGAAGGTGGGAGTGCATCAGGGGTCGGTACTAAGTCCACTACTATTTGTAGCTGTGATGGAGGTGCTGGCTCAGAACGTAAAGGAGGGTTTACCGTGGGAGTTGTTGTATGCAGATGATCTGGGGTTGATTGCGGAAAGTATGGATGGACTGAAGGAAAAGATGAACACGTGGAAGGAATGTATGGAGACAAAAGATCTGAAGGTGAATATCGGAAAGACGAAGGTGATGGCAAGTGGTAAAGCATGTGGTGAGGTGGAAAGAACTGGGAAGTGGCCCTGTGCTGTGTGTAGAAAGGGTGTCGGAGTGAACTCCATTCAATGTACAATGTGCGCTGAGTGGGTTCATCAAAAATGTAGTGGTCTGAGAGGGTCATTAACCAGTGTGGCAGCTACATTCGAATGTAAGGTGTGCACAGAGGGAGCTGCAGATGGAGGAAATGTTGAGTTGGATCTTGGAGACGGCGTGAAGCTGGAAGGGGTGAAAACATTTTGCTACCTCGGAGACATGCTGAATGGAGAAGGTGGATCAGACTCAGCAACGGTTGCTCGAGTGAGATGTGCATGGAAGAAGTTTCGGGAATTGAGTGGCGTGCTGATGATGAGGGGAGTGTCGTTGAAGCTGAAGGGAAAGGTGTATGCTGCATGTGTGAGAAGTGTTATGATTTATGGGAGCGAGACATGGGTAATGAACGTAGAGCAGCAACGAAGGTAGGAAAGGGTGGAAATGCGAATGGTTCGACGGATGTGCAGAGTATCGTTGAGAGAGAGGAAGACAAATGATGAATTGCGAAAGATGATGGGAATAGAGCCTGTGATTGATGCTGTGAAGAGGAACAGGTTGAGATGGTTTGGTCATGTGTTGAGGAAGGATGAAAGTGACTGGTTGAGAAGAGTGATGGAAATGAATGTAGAAGGAAGTAGAAGACGGGGAAGACCGAGAAAGACTTGGCTAAAGATGGTGGAAGAAGAAATGCGGGCAAGGGGGTTAACAAGGAGAGATGCAGAAAATAGGGCAAAATGGAGAAGATTGTCATGAGGACCGCAAGGCTAACCCTCGCTCCAGCAGGGAAAATGGCCTTTAAAATGCATGTTGTTGTTTATTGTATTCCACCCAATCCCTCCTTACCAGGCCCAGGCCATTTGTGCTCGCCCTTCCCCCCATTCCCTCCTTACCACGCCCAGGCCATTTGTGCTCGCCATTCCCCCCATTCCACGCCCAGGCCATTTGTGCTCGCCATTCCCCCCATTCCCTCCTTACCACGCCCAGGCCATTTGTGCTCGCCATTCCCCCCAATCCCTCCTTACCACGCCCAGGCCATTTGTGCTCGCCATTCCCCCCAATCCCTCCTTACCACGCCCAGGCCATTTGTGCTCGCCATTCTCCCCAATCCCTCCTTAGCACGCCCAGGCCATTTGTGCTCGCCATTCCACACAATCCCTCCTTACCAGGCCCAGGCCATTTGTGCTCGCCATTCCCCCCATTCCCTCCTTACCACGCCCAGGCCATTTGTGCTCGCCATTCCACCCAATCCCTCCTTACCAGGCCCAGGCCATTTGTGCTCGCCATTCCACCCAATCCCTCCTTACCAGGCCCAGGCCATTTGTGCTTTCCATTCCCCCCAATCCCTCCTTACCACGCCCAGGCCATTTGTGCTCGCCATTCCCCCCATTCCCTCCTTACCACGCCCAGGCCATTTGTGCTCGCCATTCCCCCCCAATCCCTCCTTACCAGGCCCAGGCCATTTGTGCTCGTCATTGCCCCCAATCCCTCCATACCACGCCCAGGCCATTTGTGCTCGCCATTCCACCCAATCCCTCCCTACCAGGCCCAGGTCATTTGTGCTCGCCATTCCCCCCAATCGCTCCTTACCACGCCCAGGTAATTTGTGCTCGCCATTCCCCCCAATCGCTCCTTTCCACGCCCAGGTCATTTGTGCTCGCCATTCCACCCAATCCCTCCCTACCAGGCCCAGGTCATTTGTGCTCGCCATTCCCCCCAATCGCTCCTTACCACACCCAGGCCATTTGTGCTCGCCATTCCCCCCATTCCCTCCTTACCACGCCCAGGCCATTTGTGCTCGCCATTCCCTCCTTACCACGCCCAGGCCATTTGTGCTCGCCATTCCCCCCATTCCCTCCTTACCACGCCCAGGCCATTTGTGCTCGCCATTCCCTCCTTACCACGCCCAGGCCATTTGTGCTCGTCATTCCCTCCTTACCACACCCAGGCCATTTGTGCTCGCCATTCCACCCAATCCCTCCTTACCAGGCCCAGGCCATTTGTGCTGGCCATTCCCCCCAATCCCTCCTTACCAGGCCCAGGCCATTTGTGCTCGCCATTCCCCCCAATCCCTCCTTACCACGCCCAGGCCATTTGTTCTCGCCATTCCCCCCAATCCCTCCTTACCAGGCCCAGGCCATTTGTGCTCGCCATTCCCCCCAATCCCTCCTTACCACGCCCAGGCCATTTGTGCTCGCCATTCCCCCGAATCCCTCCTTACCAGGCCCAGGCCATTTGTGCTCGCCATTCCACCCAATCCCTCCTTACCACGCCCAGGCCATTTGTGCTCGCCATTCCCCCCAATCCCTCCTTACAAGGCCCAGGCCATTTGTGCTCGCCATTCCCCCCAATCCCTCCTTACCAGGCCCAGGCCATTTGTGCTCGCCATTCCCCCCATTCCCTCCTTACCACGCCCAGGCCATTTGTGCTCGCCATTCCCCCCAATCCCTCATTACCAGGCCCAGGCCATTTGTGCTCACCATTCCCCCAATTCCCTCCTTACCACGCCCAGGCCATTTGTGCTCGCCATTCCACCCAATCCCTCATTACCAGGCCCAGGCCATTTGTGCTCGCCATTCCCTCCTTACCACGCCCAGGCCATTTGTGCTCGACATTCCACCCAATCCCTCCTTACCAGGCCCAGGCCATTTGTGCTCGCCATTCCCCCCAATCCCTCCTTACCACGCCCAGGCCATTTGTGCTCGCCATTCCCCCCAATCCCTCCTTAGCAAGCCCAGGCCATTTGTGCTCGCCATTCCACACAATCCCTCCTTACCAGGCCCAGGCCATTTGTGCTCGCCATTTCCCCCATTCCCTCCTTACCACGCCCAGGCCATTTGTGCTCGCCATTCCACCCAATCCCTCCTTACCAGGCCCAGGCCATTTGTGCTCGCCATTCCATCCAATCCCTCCTTACCAGGCCCAGGCCATTTGTGCTTGCCATTCCCCCCAATCCCTCCTTACCACGCCCAGGCCATTTGTGCTTGCCATTCCCCTCAATCCCTCCTTACCACGCCCAGGCCATTTGTGCTTGCCATTCCCCTCAATCCCTCCTTACCACGCCCAGGCCATTTGTGCTCGCCATTCCCGCCATTCCCGCCATTCCCTCCTTACCACGCCCAGGCCATTTGTGCTCGCCATTCCCCCCTTACCACGCCCAGGCCATTGGAGCTCGCCATTCCACACAATCCCTGCTTACCAGGCCCAGGCCATTTGTGCTCGCCATTCCCCCCTTACCACACCCAGGCCATTTGTGCTCGCCATTCCCCCCTTACCACGCCCAGGCCATTTGTGCTTGCCATTCCCCCCAATCCCTCCTTACCAGGCCCAGGCCATTTGTGCTTGCCATTCCCCCCTTACCACGCCCAGGCCATTGGTGCTTGCCATTCCCCCCAATCCCTCCTTACCAGGCCCAGGCCATTTGTGCTTGCCATTCCCCCCAATCCCTCCTTACCATGCCCAGGCCATTTGTGCTCGCCATTCCCCCCAATCCCTCCTTACCACGCCCAGGCCATTTGTGCTCGCCATTCTCCCCATTCCCTCCTTACCACGCCCAGGCCATTTGTGCTCGCCATTCCCCCTTTACTATGCCCAGGCCATTTGTGCTCGCCATTCCACCCCATCCCTCCTTACCAGGCCCAGGCCATTTGTGCTCGCCATTCCCCCCATTCCCTCCTTACCACGCCCAGGCCATTTGTGCTCGCCATTCCCCCCATTCCCTCCTTACCAGGCCCAGGCCATTTGTGCTCGCCATTCCACCCAATCCCTCCTTACCAGGCCCAGGCCATTTGTGCTCGCCATTCCCCCCAATCCCTCCTTACCAGGCCCAGGCCATTTGTGCTCGCCATTCCCCCCAATCCCTCCTTACCAGGCCCAGGCCATTTGTGCTCGCCATTCCCCCCATTCCCTCCTTACCACGCCCAGGCCATTTGTGCTCGCCATTCCCCCAATCCCTCATTACCAGGCCCAGGCCATTTGTGCTCGCCATTCCCCCCATTCCCTCCTTACCACGCCCAGGCCATTTGTGCTCGCCATTCCCCCCATTCCCTCCTTACCATGCCCAGGCCATTTGTGCTCGCCATTCCCCCCATTCCCTCCTTACCACGCCCAGGCCATTTGTGCTCGCCATTCCCCCCAATCCCTCCCTACCAGGCCCAGGTCATTTGTGCTCGCCATTCCACCCAATCCCTCCCTACCAGGCCCAGGTCATTTGTGCTCGCCATTCCCCCCAATCCCTCCTTACCACGCCTAGGTCATTTGTGCTCGCCATTCCCCCTTTACCATGCCCAGGCCATTTGTGCTCGCCATTCCACCCCATCCCTCCTTACCAGGCCCAGGCCATTTGTGCTCGCCATTCCCTCCTTACCTGGCCCAGGCCATTTGTGCTCGCCATTCCACCCCATCCCTCCTTACCAGGCCCAGGCCATTTGTGCTCGCCATTCCCCCCCAATCCCTTTAACTCGCTCGATTTCACAGGAGGGTAATACCAACCTCTCTTCAAGCCTTATACAGTATTTGTTTTGTGTTTACATGTGATAAATAGCTTCTCATATAGGTTCTGTGGTCAGGATCGGGTGCAAGATTTTATTTTATCGTTATTGATAGCTAACAACATGAAATCTCTGTGTAACAATCATTCTGGAGTGATCAGTGGTTCAACCAGTGTAAACAACTTTTGGCGTTTGATTTTTTTAATTAGAATTTAACCCGGTGCCTTTTTCACTCCGTAAACAATTTTCGCTTTTCCAGTGTCGCCGATTGTTGCCTGACAGATGAATCGATTCCGACGTTGATCAGAATTGCTCACGTGCCGAGCATGCGTGAGATCACGTGAGTGAATGCGAAACTCGTCTTGGGTTGAATTACGTTTTTATTGATTCAATTACGGTATGTTCATTTAATACCAAAAGTGGATGGAGGTTATGTTTTCACCCCTGTCTGTTTGTCCGTCCGTCCGTTTGTTTGTGAACAAGATATCTCAAAAAGTTGTGGACGGATTCGGACGAGATTTGGCAGAGATGTAGCGTATGTGACAAGGACGAAATGTTTAGATTTTGGTGAAGATCGGGATTCGGATTCGGCTACTAGAATTTTTAAAGTGATTCTTCAGTCTTCACCATTGGGAGATCGGGCCAAAAACGATACATAGCAGGATATCTCAAAAAGTTATAGATGGATTTGGACGAAACTTGGTGGACCAGTTGGGTGTCTGACATGGACGATTCGATTCGATTTTGGTGAAGATCTGAATATGGATTCGGATATGAGAATTATTTATTATTTTAAAGTGATTCTTCACCATTGGGAGATAGGGCCAAAAACGATACATAGCAGGATATCTCAAAAAGTTATAGATGGATTTGGACGAAACTTGTTGGACAGGTTATGTGCGTGACAAGGAAGAATCGCTTAAATTTTGGTGAAGATCCGGATCCAGCTCCTAGAATTTTTTAAGTGATTCTTCACCATTGATTGATATGGCCAACCAGGCGGAGGTATGCTCTCTACTGAGTGCCGTTCTAGTTAAATTATGTCTTAAAATCTCTCTGTCCATGCTCAGTCCCCGCATTGGGATGTTGACGTAGCATGTGTTACGATGTTGTCGGGCAATTTTTGGGGCAATTGGCCCCAGGGCTATGGAATTGTATAAAAAAATTGTTTTTAAACGTTACACACACACCCACCACCTACATAAATGTGAGGTCCTTGGGTTCGAATCCTGGGTTGTCAGAATTTTTTCACACTTGCTTTACGCAAAAATGTATTCCTGTTTATTAAATACATACATACAAGAAGGGTCACCCAATCAAGATTGGGGTTATTTTGACTTTAGTAAACCACCAAGAAAATTCATGTTTAAAGCTGCAGCAAAAATGAATGCGGGAGTGCACCACATCAATGTTCGGCCAAATGGCCTCATTTCCTTGTTTTGGGTCAGTTCCTCCTCAGTCTCATGTTGTCTTTCTTTTATATGATTTTTCAGACGTACACACAACACATACATGCAGAGAATTGCCTTGTGGGGTGGGGGCTCGTGTCCAGGACCTAACCCTGGGTACCCCCAGCACATATGCAAACTTTGGTGGAGATTGGCCCAGCTGTACAGGTGAAACTCATAAGATGATTCGCCACCTTCAAACTTGATGAGGTGGAGGTGCAAGCCAAGCTCCATCACTTTCATCGCCGAGGGGGGCACCCGACGTACAATGCTCGATTGCCGGGAATGGCGTTATTTTTTGTTTTACCTTTGATTTGATTAATTGACATATTTTTTAATTGTGACGTTGACCTAGCGTATGTTAAAATAATGTGGGGGAGCAAATTTTGGGGTAATTGGCTCGGGTATGGAATTGTATATTTAAAAAATCAATGAAAAGGCTTCACACAGAAATAACTACACTTTCTGAGTGTGTTATCACACTAATATCCACACTAATATCTTTCCCACCCTGACTAGTTTTCATGCCATGTACACTTATAAAAAAAAAACATTTGTGAAAGATGAGGTAAAGGAGCAGCAGTACCAGATTTATTAAGACGAGAGGTGTGAAACTGTACCTTCCACAGGATTAAAGGAAACTCCTTCAGTTCCAGGGAAATTGAAACTCTGCAATCTCAGGAGGAATGGACTTTGAGCAACAACATACTTATCAGGAAGACGAAGAGTGAGTAAAAGTTATCCATAACTTGGTAACACTGGTTAATGTTCATGTTTTTGATACACTTGTTGAGGTTCGGGTAAGAGTTCAACAGAAGTTGCACTAGGCAGGTACTTACAGGTAGATTGACGAGGTGAGGTGACTGCAGCACAACTTGTTTTATTTCATAGTTACCTGGACTTTCACTCCGGAACAAAACATGTCATTCAAACGGCTGGTTTTGCAAAAGCATAAATACTTCCTCGAGGTGTGGGGGTAAAGCAAGATGAGCTCTGGAGGGAGGTTGGTGGTGGTCTGGAGGGAGGCACATTTTGTGGTGGGTGTAATTAGAAAAAATACATTTGAGAAAAGGATTGAAAATGGGAGGAAGGTTTGAATAAAGCAATGATTGTGGTGAGAAGGTGGGTAAGGAATAAACAGGAGGTGGAGGTGGAGGTAGAAGGATGGGGAGGGGGAAGGAGTGGAGAGGCGGGAAGGAGGGGAGAGGCGGGAAGGAGGGCAGAGGGGGGAATGAGGGGAGAGGGGGGAAGGAGGGGAGAGGGGGGAAGGCGTGGGAGAGGAGGGAAG
The DNA here is from genome assembly GCF_964187855.1 of Myxine glutinosa. Classification (NCBI taxonomy): domain Eukaryota; kingdom Metazoa; phylum Chordata; class Myxini; order Myxiniformes; family Myxinidae; genus Myxine; species Myxine glutinosa. The sequence goes on from NC_136265.1 coordinate 148,946,639, forward strand.
GAGGAGAGAGGGGGGAAGTAGGAGAGAGGGGAGATGTAGGAGAGAGGGGGGAAGGAGGGGAGAGGGGGGAAGGAGGGGAGAGGGGGGAAGGAGGGGAGAGGGGGGAAGGAGGGGAGAGGGGGGAAGGAGGGGAGAGGGGGGAAGGAGGGGAGAGGGGGGAAGGAGGGGAGAGGGGGGAAGGCGTGGGAGAGGAGGGAAGGAGGAGAGAGGGGAGAAGTAGGAGAGAGGGGAGAAGTAGGAGAGAGGGGGGAAGGAGGGGAGAGGGGGGAAGGAGGGGAGAGGGGGGAAGGAGGGAAGGAGGGGAAAGTGGGGAAGGAGGGGAGAGGGGGGAAGGAGGGGAGAGGGGGGAAGGAGGAGAGAGGGGGGAAGGAGGAGAGAGGGGAGAAGTAGGAGAGAGGGGAGAAGTAGGAGAGAGGGGGGAAGGAGGGGAGAGGGGGGAAGGAGGGGAGAGGGGGGAAGGAGGGGAGAGGGGGGAAGGAGGGGGGAAGGAGGGGAGGGGGGAGGGGGGGGGAAGGAGGAGTGAGGGGTTGGGTGAGGTGGAGGTCAGACTGATGCATCATTGGTTACTAAACATACTTTAAATAAGCCAGGTGTTGGCTTAATGGTTAAGGTGGCTGGCTCGAGATCTTAGGGTCCTGAGATTGAGCTCAGGTGCATCCAGCCCCCATTAGGCCGTTGAATTAACACCAGGTGGGTTGACTCAGCCTGTCGTCCTTCCGAGGTCGGCAAAATGAGCACCAGCTTATTAGTAATGGGAGGTACTGAATCAGTGGCACAGCCACGCCCCAGAAAATGATACTCGTTTATAATTTTGTAAACTAGGGGAAAAGGTTCATGCTTGCATTATTTGTAGAATTCAATGTCACCTCATTGCGACTGCCCTAGTTATGAGGGAGTGGGGTCATAAATTTCCCCTTCTGAAATTTTTATTGCATTTAATACATGTATTTAATAGGATCTTGGGCTCCTGGAAGAACTGCAACACCAATGCACACATGTAGACAGACACATTGGACCACACTGGACTTTATTTCAGACAAACACAGGTGGCGACCTTGTGGAGGAAGTGACGCAACGTCCTGGAACATATTGGGTGTCCGTGACGCCATCTTGTAGCGTTGCTTTTATTTATCTCTCTAGTCTGTGCAGCAATTGAGGGGAAATTATCATCCCTCTCCAACCCACCGTGTGATACGAACCCAGGGCTTTCTCTTCGCTGTATAATCTAAATGCTGAGCTCGAAGCAAGGAAGCAGCACGTACAATTTTTGAAGTCTTTGGTATGACTTGGGCAACGTTGGGTTTGAACCGTTGACCTTTACAGACTCAGAGCGTACGTTCTAACCACAACTCCGAGTCTCGTCATTTGAGCCAAAAGCATGATCTACAGTGCCTTCAGAAAGTATTCACACCCCTTGACTTTTTCACATTTTGTTGTGTTACAGCCTGAATTTAAAATGCATTAAATTGAGATTTTTTGTCAGTCATCGACACATAATACCTCATAATGTCAAAGTGGAATTTGTATTTTAAAATTTTTACAAATCGATTAAAGATGAAAAGCAGAAATATCTTGAGTCAATAAGTATTCAAGCCCTTTGCTCTGACACTCCAAATTGAACTCAGGTACACCCAATTCCCTTTAATCATCCTTGATATGTCTCTACAACTTGACTGGAGTCCACCTGTGGCCAATTCAATTGTTGAACATAATTGATAAAGAAACACACCTTACGATACAAGGTCGCACAGTTGACAGTGCAAGTCGCACAGTTGAGCAGAAACTCTACCATGAAGTCCAAGGAACTATCGGTAGAACTCTGAGATAGAATTGTGAGGAGGCCTAGATTTGGGGAAGGGTATAAAACAATTTATAGAATTTGAAAGAGCTCCATCATTAGGAAATGGAAATAATATGGAACAACACAGACTCTTCCTAGAGCTGGCCGTCCGACCAAACTGAGCAACCGGGCAAGAAGGACCTTTTTTATTTTTTGTATACAAGATCGAGGCTCGTGAAAGAGCTAACATCAATCACAAAAAAGGACAAACGGACACACAAAACATACAATAAAGGGAGCGGGAGACAAGGTGGGGAGAGAGAGGGAAGCACACAAGTACAACAGCAGAGAACAGGGACATCGGGAGATCTGTGGGAGGGAGAGGGCTTGGGGGGAGGAGGCATGGGAAGGCAGGGGAGGGGGGTGGGAAAGGTATAAAACACATGGACACTGCTAGAACTTCCAGGAAAGAAAGAAGTTGGGATTTCCAAAAAAAAATTGGATCTGGGATGAATTAATGGGGGTAGAAGAGATCAAGGTTTTGGATGGGGGAAGATAAGAGATGGTGGTGGTGACCTTGGTCAGGGAGGTGACCAACAACCAAATTACCACTTTGACTGAACTATAGAGTTATGGGAAAAAGGTCTTGAGAAAAAGGCACATGGCAGCACGCCGGGAATTTGCAAAAAGGCACCTGAAAGACGTTGAGAGCATGACGCAAAATATTCTGTGTGGTCTGATGAGACAAAAATTGAACTCTTTGGCCTGAATGCAAAGCACTACGTCTGGCGGAAACCGAGCACAGGCCATCACCCATCTAACACCATTCCTACAGTGAAGCATGGTGGAGGCAGCATCATGCTATGGCTTGGTCTTGCACCGTTTACTTCATTTGGAAAGCTATGACGTCAAACTAAAGCGACGGCTGTCCTGCAATGCAGTGCAAAGGTCCTGCTCATATGTTTAATGGAATACTGGTCTTTGTGAAGATTTTCATGTATCTAAATCAGGAGAGCCCTCTTGAAAACTCCCTCAACGATTTGTCGCACTAACAGAATTGGGGGGCAAATGAGAAAGACAGGACGGGGACCGAAAGGAATGCGATAGTATGAAACAAAGGAATCACAAGAGCACAAGGGGGAGAAATGCAGGAGAGGGGTTAGAACGGGGTCTTTGGTAATTGTGGTAAAGCTCAGGTATAAATGGGAAAGAGCATGAATGGTGGAAGACTCGAGATGACCGAATCACAAAAATGGTTCCACAGGCGAGGAAAGATTGGGATGGATGAAGGAATTGTGATCCTTATGACTTGAGGTGGAAAAACGAGGAATCCAGGGTCTTCAGTGGTTTCTGGTTGAATGTTATGTGACTGGGAATCCTAATTTGGATATTTGTTTGACTATAAATAGCTTTGCTCATGTTTTTTTTTTAAACCATAAACGACGATATGAAAATACACATGGAATTTTGTCTGTAAATAGAGTTTGGAAGAAAAAAATGAATGAATGATCGTTTTAAGGCCATTTTCCCCGCTAGAGCGGGGGTTCGCTTTGCGGGCCCCATGACAATCATGGTTCCCTGTTTGGGGGAATGTTTTTATGGCCGGATGCCCTTCCTGACGCCAACCCTTGGTCACGCTCTTATGATGCGCAGGGATACGGTGCACCTATTCTAAATCGGGGTACACACCGTGATCATTCATCCCAGCAAACTGGTACTCAATTTGCCGACCTCGGAAGGATGACAGGCGGAGTCAACCCCGCTGGTGTTAATTCAGCGATCGACCGGGATTCGAACCCAGGATCCTAGGATCCCAAGCCGGCACCCTAACCGCTAAGCCAACACCAGGCACCAGTTTGGAAGAGAGGGAAGATTATTTCCATTAGAGAAATTAGCACTGGCTTGGGCGACCTGTCTGCTGGATCATTGCCGATTAAATGTGTACTCTGCCATGGAGTGATTGAGAAAATCAAATATCAAGGTTTTTTTTGGTATACAGAGTCTAGGCTCTTGGAAGAGTGAGAACAGAATGGGTAAGGATGCAACAGAATGAAAGGAACAGTATAGAAAAGGGGGAACACCAACAGCAGGGTTGAAGGACAAAATAGAGGGAGATTTGGACAAATAAGAGATGTGAGTAGGAATGAGAGGTAGGGGAGGATGCATGGGGTGGACAATATGGAAACATATGCAAACTCTCAGGAAGGAGAAAAACTTTTAATGTGGAAAGAGGTGAGATTGGAGGGTGGTTTGGGGGAGGCGGGGGGTTAACGGGAGTAGAAAAGATCATGGTTTGGATGAGAGATGACCTGAGATTGTGGTGAGCAGATGTCTTGAAGACCTGAAGGGAAGAATGAAATTGAAGAGAATGTGGAAGTTCCTTCCACAGGTGGGAAAAACGAGTAATGAATGAGTGGAGGCAAGCAGCGATTCTGGATTTTGGGAGTTTCACCAGAACGGAGTTGCTGGTAGACCGCGTGTGACCTGCAGAAACCTGGAGTGGGGTGGGGAAGATGAAGTACGGAAAGAGCGGAGGGTGCAAGACCAGAAAGTAAGCAGAAAAAGACAGAGAGACCACCAACATGTCTGCGATGGCGGTGATAGACCCATATACTCAGCTTTATCGTGGGAGATTCTAATGATCTGGAAGGCTTTAGGTTCCACATTGTCAAGTTGTGCAAAGTGTGAGGCAGAATCTTGACATTGCATCTGGTCTGGGATTGCAGGCGAGAGCATAGGGGAGAGCAGCACTCCATCGAGCTGTGGATGAAGGCCTTGCAGGTGGATAGAAGTGCAGGTGTGCCAAGGAGCACATTGCATAATGGAGCATGTCCAATCGGCTGGTGGCTTTAGAGACTTAAAATGTGGTTTGCCCAAGAAAGATCATGGCTGATAGTGAGACCCAAGAGTTTGAGTGACTGAACTTCCTCAAGAGGATTGTTAAGAAAGTAGATGGGAGGGTTTGCCATGCAAGGGAGATTGAGAGGGATGGTGAGTGTGTGAGATTTGTCATGATTGAAACATATTCCAAGTGTTTGTTCATCTTGTGATTCTATTAAGGTCGAAATCGACGGAAGAGGCTGCTGCCTGCCTATCTGAAGGATGAGGGATGTCACGGCAGAGGGTGCAGTCATCAGCAAAAAGATGGAGGATTTTCCAGAGGGTCAGATAAATTGTTGATGTACATCAGAAATAGGAGTGGGCCCAGAACACTGCCTGGGGTACTCCAGCCTTGACAGGAGAGGAGAAGAAATAATTTCGTTGAGAGTTACACGTTGGCTACGAGAGTAGAGGAAGTCAGAAGACCATGTGTGGAGTTGGCCTTCAATGCCTTACGCAGAGTGTTTGAAGAGCAAGCTGGAATGCCAGACTGTATCAAAAGCTAGATGTATGTCCAGAGATATGGCCCTTATCTCATGTCTGCCATTGAGGGCCTCCATCTATTGTTGGGAGAGTAGAAGCAACATGTCCAAGGTAGAATGAGGTGGAATTAATCCAAATTGGTGATCTGAGATGAAGGTGTTGGAGAAAAGGAAGAATTTTATGTCATCTGCGATGATGGTTTCCATGACATTGATAATTAATTATCATTGGGAGCGAGTTAAGGGGGTCGGTATGTGCACCCTGTCTTCTCGACAACTACCGGTCCGATATACTTGAAACTTGCCAGGTATATTGCTGGGGACCCGAGGATGTGCCTTTTCAAGGTTTCATATTAATCGGACAATTACTTACCGAGCTATGTCCAAAAAACGATTCAACCAATCAGAGAGCAGCGAACGATCGCGTGTGCCGAACGTGGCGGACACACTCTGCCTCGGATGGCACATTTGACAGCGTATTCATTTATTTCACGTTTGCAAACTATGTTGGCGTTAAACTATGTTTTAAAACTAATAAAAACGAATTTGCGATTCATTCGCTTTCCTGCGCGTTTGTGCACGCGATGGCGATTTCTTTACCAAACTCCGGAAGCCGTTCGCTTTGGACCAAACCATTGCATGTAAATAGAGGGGGGGGATTGTCACCGTACTCGCAAGCCGTTCGCTTTGGACCAAACCATTTCATGTAAATAGAGGGGGGGGATATAATTTTAGATATAGATATAGTACGGGCAATGCCCTAGTATTGTAAAAAGGGCAGAGGGCAGAGAGAGAGCAAAGTGTGAGGAATTGTGCGCTAGAGCAGTAGAGCAGGTTTTTTTTAGGACATGTGAGCTGATGCTGTTCGGTCCAGTCGCAGGATCACAATGAGAGTTGGGATTGCCAGAAACATTCCACCTTCTCATTTGCAAAAGACAGAGTCCAGGAGCAGTTTAGTGTGACTGGGTATGGTGGGTACCGAGAGTGAGGGGTTGGGGACAAATTTTGAAGCAAACACAAAATTGAGGCATTCAACCTTCTCACGAGCGCAGTCGGCTGTGGTGCCATTTGACGAGTAGAAATGGATGGAAGGGGGGCGTACGCCAGAGACAGACTTGACGAGCAAGGTGCCACCAGGTTTTAGAGGAGGGAGACAAGTTTGAAAGTTAGTTCTTGAGGTTGGACAGATGTCTTCTGGCTCTCTTGTGAGTGGACACAAACTTGTTGCAGGCTTTGTGGAATGATCTGACATTGCACTTTGGGTGGTGTTGTCATAGCTTTCCCAGCAGTAATCAGGGCAGCAACTTGTCCAGAGTATCGGCAACAATTGCCTCCTCTTTGCTGAAGGTAATTTTAGCATCCATCAGCAGCAGTAATGGTTTGAACATCTGCTCTCAGTCTGGGAGGTCAGCAGTTAGAACCCTGGCCGAGTCATACGAAAGACTTTTAAAATGGTACGTGCTACTTTCTTGCTTGATGGATAGAGCAGAGACAAGCAGCCATAGGCTGGCAACCATTGTGACCGCTTGTTGGGCCTAATGCCCTCCTCCTGCATGATCATTCTGTTCCTTGCAAGGGAACTCAGATATTATAACTAATTCTTGCAGAGAGTTCCAATCCAACAGGTGACATAATCATCGATACAACACCCTGCCTGCAGAAGCACAGGAATGAAGTATCTTCTCTTGGGAATATTAATCCCAGAAAAAGTAGATTTTCAAAAATCTAAAGCCTCGCTTGTGGTGTTGATATACTTCCGCTCCCCCATCCACACTCTCACCCCTTGTTTATAGATATGAGAAACCGTTCAAGATGGCCACATTGCCTACCAATGAAAGGGTGCAGCTTGCTGTGTTCCACTTCTTCCTAAAACCATCAGCATCTTTCGCTACAAAAACAGCGAATGTTCTTTATCCACCATGATGGATGCCGTCGAACAAGGAGTGGCGAATATCGGTGGTGTACATTTGTTTTTCAAACTTATTCTGCACTTCTTTTTTTTTACTTTTGTTTGACAACGTCACTGTCTGGGATGTTATCAAATTGCATCAGGAAGTGTAATATATATAATTTATTGAGCATCATGATCCAACCTGCAGCCATTGCTGATTACGTGAGATCACAAGCCCATCATGATCATGATCCCAAGCCGATTGGTCATGTTGGGGAGTAACGCAAACCCTGGGTGGTCATCAGAAGTCGAGAACACAGCAAATCAAAAGCTTTTTGGAATATTTGTCATCTTGTCTACACTTGTAATTTCTGAAGACCTTCATCTCTCAGGAGAGCAAGAAGACAACATCTGGCCAACCTTAAGTTTGAACTTTCAAACGTTTCTGTCTTCTAAATTATACAATCGATAATTTCAGCACAGAATTAGAACGGTACTCGGTAGAAAGCATACCTCGACCAGGTGAAGTTTCCATTTTGTATCGCACTGATGAGCTGGATCTGCATCTAGACTTCTTCTTCTTCTCCTGCTATTCCCTTTAGAAGGATTAAGGTCCAATAGCACCAAGCTTCTGCCCTGCCTTGACCACGATACTCCTTTACTTCCCTCTCTCAGCCAACTCTCTCCACTCTCCAACCACCCCCACCTTACTGATATACCTCTTCACACAATCCTCCCATCTCAACTGTGGTTTCCCTCTTTTCCTCCTACTTTGTTCCCTCAACCTATTCACTATATTTACCATTCTCTCTTCCCAATCCGCACCAAGTGTCCAGCCCATCTCAGCCGGCATTTCACCAATCTCACCTGCACACCAATCTTCTCCCTCAGTTCATCCATTCTCCTCCTATCCACCCTCTTCACTCCTGCAATCCTCCTGACACAGTTGTTCTTGCAAACCTGCAGCCTCTGTTGTTGTCTCTCCTTGAAATCTTTCTGTGTGCCATTACACCCTCCACCCTCCTCCACACATTCACACCCACCTGAATCCTCCTCCGCACCTCTGCCTCTGACTTACCATCCCTTACCAATAAATAAAAAGGGGGGTGAAGAAGGAGCCTGAATGACGTCTGGTGACGAGCAGAAATAATTTTTCATTCAAGCCGTTTGGTACTGATCTTCCAAGTTTGTGGATGAAATCAGGTTCTTTGAGTTTGCAGGAGTCATTGCTTCCATGGTAGAGAATCAAACCACGAACAGACATATGATGAATAGTTGATTGGTCGGACATGGTTATGGTATTTTCCACATGTGAGCTGGGATATCCATGATCTGTGAAGACCCATTTCACTGAAACCTGGTGGTGCCTTGTTAAGTCTGTCTCTTGAGTATGCTCCCCTCAAATCCTTGCTTTGCTTCAACGGCCTGATCTCAGATCGTCAATTAGGATTCAGAGCTGGTCACTCTGCCTTGGACATGCAGCTTCTGTTCTCCCAACAATGGATGGAAGTCCTTAATATTAGACATGAGATCAGGCCTCAGGGCCTTCTCTTTTGACATATATCTAGCTTTTAATAGTCTAGCACCCCACGTGCTCTTCAAACACTCTACCTATGTCATCCAAGGCCAACTGGGTTATTGACTTCCTCTACTCTAGTCGCCAATGTCAAATGTGTGGCTCTCAAAGGAATCCTTTCATCTCTCCCTGTCAAGGCTGGAGTTCCCCAAGGCATTGTTTTGGGTCTAGTCCTATTCCTAATCTTCAACTACCTCTCTGACTTTCTGGAAAATCCCCTTTATCTATTTTATGACGATTCCACCATCTGCCGTGAGCATCCCTCATCCTTCAAATAGACAGGCCACTTCCCTCTCTTCAGACCTTGTTATCCACAAGCTGGTCAATCACTTGAAATATGTCTTTCAATCCGAGCAAATCTCACACGTCCTGTCTCCAATAGAACCATCCGGCAAACCCTCCCATATGATTTCTTAATCCTCCTGAAGAAGTTCAGTCACTTAAACTTTTGGGGCTCACTATCAGCCATGATCTTTCTTGGTGAAACCACAACAAACTCCTTAATTGGCCAACAAAGTGAGATGCCGACTGGGCATCTTCCGTCGTGTATAGTCCTTCCTTGGCACACTTGAACTCTTATCCACCTACAAAGCCTTCTTTGGCAACCTGACCGAGCACTGCTCTCCCCTCTGGGATGGCACCCCTGCCTCACACCTTGTTCAGCTTGATGCCAAAGAAACCAAGGTCTTCCAGATTATGGTAGATTCCAATGAACATTAGCCCCCTCCATCCCCTTCACAGGTTGATGTAGGGTGCACACATTCTGCCTTCAGCCCCCTTCCGGTGAAACTCCCAAAATTCAGGTTCACTGCTCACCACTTTTATTCCTCTTTTTCCCACCTGTGGAACTTACTTCCAAATCCTCTTCAATCTCATTCCTCCCTACAGGTCCTCAAGACAGCTGTGCACCATCTCAGATCATCCCCCATCCAAAACCATGATCTTTTTTTCCCCTCATTAACCCATCCAGAGCCCACCTCTTTCCAGGCTTCGTTTTTTCCAAGAGCTTTCCACCCTCTCACTACATGATCTGGTGGACCTTGCTTTAAGCAAGCAAACTTTTATATATATTATATATATTTATATATGTTAGCCTGGTGTTGGCTTAGCGGTTAGGGTGCCGGCTTGGGATCCTAGGATCCTGAGTTCGTAATCCCGATCGATGGCTGAATTAACGCCAGGAGGGTTGACTCAGCCTGTCATCCTTCCGAGGTCGGCAAATTGAGTACCAGCTTGCTGGGATGAATGATCACGGTGTGTACCCCAGTTTAGAATAGGTACACCATATCCCTGCGCATCGTAAGAGCGTGACCAAGGGTTGGCGTCAGGAAGGGCATCCGGCCATAAAACACATTGCCTCAAACATGGGGCCCACAAGGCTAACCCCCGCTCTAGCAGGGAAAATGGCCTTAAAACGATCATTCATTCATATTCATATTCATATATATATACTATATATATATATATATATATATATATATATATATATATATATATATTCTTCTTCTTCTTCTTCTTCTTCTTCTTCTATATATCTTCTTCTTCTATATATATATATATATCTTCATTTGCCATATATATATATATATATACACACACATATATACATATATACATATATACATACACATATATATATACTTGTGGGGCACGTTTGAACATCTGACGTACAGACTTAATAAACTTTATATATTTGATGATGTGGATTGTGAGAGATTTATATTCAAGAGCAATATGTTACCATGATATGTAAGCCAAAACATAAACTAAAATGTTACATATTCATTATTCCCTTCATCAAACAATGACCAAAAAATGGCAAGTCATGTGACCCGAAATTCAATATAATAAAATATGCAATATTCAGTGCGATCATGACTGCAATTACTTAGTAATTAACAAATTGCTAATTGCTATGACTTCTTAGTAACCCGCAATATTTAAAACATCAATAAATAAACACATCATACGTCAGACAGACACAGGAATCACTTGTAACTGCTTCCTTTCTAATGTATAAATCTGGTCTCCGACTGTTTCCGATCCGATCACCAATTCGTGATTAGAAAGAACTCTTTATTTAAAAGTTTACAGCTGTAGTAATTTTTAATGTAAATAGAGCAAAAGTTAATGAAGTGGCAGAAGAGGAACTTGTTCCGTCACTATGGAGTGTAAATTCCATTGTCTTGGATCACGTGACCTGCAGTGAGCAGGCAGAGTGTGCACCGGCTGACTTTTATTCGCGCAGATTTCCATTTACGGAATTTTCCCGACTGTTTTGTGACATTTCCTGGGATAATGGCTTCGAGTTGTAACAGAGTATAAAATTCAGCTTTCTACCTCACCTAGAAAGTACTAAACATTATATCAGTGAGTCAGTGGTTAGAAAGAGCTTTATATATGAGTTATGTGGCTTACATGGAAATTCATACTTGGCCAAGTTGGGGATGCTAAAAGAAACAAACTCATAAATGGTAATATGAGATGTTGATGGGAGAGACGTGCATACACTGGTCCTGTGCTTCAACCCATAAACCAGACAGATTTGAAGTTGGAATTAAAGCAAAATGAGGATTTTATACAACACAACAACAACATGCATTTTAAGGCCATTTTCTCTGCGAGAGCGGGGGTCAGCCTTGCGGTCTCCATGACAATCTTCTTCATTTGCCCTATTTTCTGCATCTCTCCTTGTTAACCCCCTTGCCCGCATTTCTTCTTCCACCATCTTAAGCCAAGTCTTTCTCGGTCTTCCCCGTCCTCTACTTCCTTCTACATTCATTTCCATCACTCTTCTCAACCAGTCACTTTCATCCTTCCTCAACACATGACCAAACCATCTCAACCTGTTCCTCTTCACGGCATCAATCACAGGCTCTATTCCCATCATCTTTCGCAATTCATCATTTGTCTTCCTCTCTCTCAACGATACTCCGCACATCCGTTGAACCATTCGCATTTCCACATTTTCCAGCCTTCGTTGCTGCTTTACGTCCATTACCCATGTCTCGCTCCCATAAATCATAACACTTCTCACACATGCAGCATACACCTTTCCCTTCAGCTTCAACGACACTCCCCTCCTCGTCAGCACGCCACTCAGTTCCCGAAACGTATTCCATGCACCTCTCACTCCAGCAACCTTGCCGAGTCTGATCCACCTTCTCCATTCAGCATGTCTCCGAGGTAGCAAAATGTTTTCACACCTTCCACCTTCACGCCGTCTCCAAGATCCAACTCAACATTTCCTCCATCTGCAGCTCCCTCTGTGCACACCTTACATTGGAATGTAGCTGCCACACTGGTTAATGACCCTCTCAGACCACTACAATTTTGATGAACCCACTCAGCGCACATTGTACATTGAATGGAGTTCACTCCGACACCCTTCCTGCACACAGCACATGGCCACTTCCCAGTTCTTTCCACCTCACCACATGCTTTACCACTTGCCATCACCTTCGTCTTTCCTATATTTATCTTCAGACCTTTTGTCTCCATACATTCCTTCCACTTGTTCATCTTTCCCTTCAGTCCATCCATACTTTCCGCAATCAACACCAGATCATCTGCATACAACAACTCCCACGGTAAACCCTCCTTTAGGTTCTGAGCCAGCACCTCCATCACAGCTACAAATAGTAGTGGACTTAGTACCGACCCCTGATGCACTCCCACCTTCACCTTAAACTCACCACTGTTCCCGTCCTTCGTCCTTACAGCTGTGCGCGCTCTTTTGTACATTGCCATCACTACTCTGATCAACCATTCCTCCACTTCTAACTTCCTCAATGCCCATGTCAATACCACGCGTGGAACCCGATCGAATGCTTTCTCCAGATCAACAAACCCAAGAAACAACTTCTTCCTCTTCTCCATGTACTTCTCCTGCAACTGCCTCACAATAAAGAGCGTGACTGTCGTTCCTCTTCCTGGCATAAATCCAAACTGCATTTCGTCGATCTTCACCTTCTTCCTTTTTTTTTCTTTTTTTTTGTATACTGAATCGAGGCTCGTGAAAGAGCTAACATTTACTTCACAAACAAATCGACCAGACAAACAAAATACACAAAAAGAGGGAGCGGAAGACAAGATGGGGAGAAAAGGGGAAGCACACAAACACAACATCCGAGAGCAGGGAGATGTGTGGAAGGGAGAGGGCCCGGGGGGAGGAGGCATGGGAAGGGGGGGGGGGGGGGAGGGAGAAGTATAAAGCACAAGGACACCAAGGACTTCCAGGACAGAAGTTGGTATTTCAAAAAGGGGAATTGGGGTGAAATTAGCGGGGGTAGAAAAGATCAAGGTTTTGGATGGGGGAAGATAAGAGATGGTGGTGAACAGCTGTTTTAAAGACTTGGAGGGTGGAGTGGGATTGAAGAGAGTGAGGGAGTTTGTTCCAGAGGTGGGAGAAAAGAGGAATGAAGGAGTGAAGGTGAGCAGAGAGTCTTGATTTTGGCAGTTTAACCAAAAGAGGGTTGCAGGCAGATCTTGTGCGACCTGTAGGAATATTTGCGGGACAGAGCCCAGAGAGAGCTGGGGGGGCAAGGCCAGAGAGGAGTCGGTAGAAGACGGAAAGACCACCAACCTGCCTGCGGTGAGTGAGTGAGAGGCCCTTGGAGTTAGCTTCATCGCGGGAGATTCCAATGATTCTGAATGCTTTGGTTTCAACAGCGCGAAGGCGAGCTAGGTGTGAGGCAGGAGCACCAGCCCAGAGGGGAGAGCAGTATTCCATTGAGCTGCGGATGAAAGCCTTGTATGTGGTGAGGAGCTCAGGTGTGCCAAGGAAGGACTTCGCACGACGGAGGATGCCCAGTCGGCGACTGGCTTTGGAGGCCAGATTTGAAATGTGGTTTTTCCAGGAAAGATCATGGCAGATAGTGAGACCCAAAAGCTTGAGTGACAGAACTTCTTGGAGAGGATTATTCAGAAAGTGGATGGGAGGGTTGTCCAGTCGGTCTTTTCGGAGAGACATCGTAAGAGTGTGAGATTTGTCAGGATTGAAAGACATGTTCCACTTGTTTGCCCAGTCTGTGATTTTGTCAAGGTCTGCAGAGAGTGAGGAGGCTGCAGACTGCCGATCTGAGGGATGAAGAATGGAGCGACAGAGAGTAGAGTCGTCAGCAAAGAGATAGAGAGGATTTTCAAGATTCCTTATCCTCAACTCCAACACCCTTTCCAATACCTTCATTCCATGCTCCAATAACTTTATCGCTCGGTACGAGCCACACTCCAGAGGGTCACCTTTCCTCTTGTATAGAGGGACGAGGGTACTCAGTTCCCAATCCACTGGAATGCGGCCTTCTTTCACCACCAGATTACAGATCTCTGTCATTCTCTTCACACCCCAACTTCCTGCTGCCTTCAACATATCTCCCACAACTCCCGTCGGCCCTCCCGCTTTTCTACCTTTCATTGCTTTTATCGCTTCCTCAACTTCCTTCTCAGTTATCTTCTCTGCCGGTCCTAAAACTGGGTTACTCTCGATGTTGCCATCCCATTCATTCTCTGTATTCAACAGCATTTCCCTATATCTTTTCCATTTTCCTTTAATTCCATCTGGGTCCACAACGATTTGTCCCACTTCATCCTTCAAGCAACTCACCCACATCACATCACACCTCTTTTTCGCTATCTGCTTTGCAATCCTGAATACCGCTCTCTGACCCACTTCCGAATCCAAGCGTTCTCCGAACATTCTCCTACATGCCCCCTGCGCCTTTGCTACCTCTTTCTTTGCAGCCTTCTTGGCTGCCTTATAACTTTCATGCTCTGCTGTTTCTGCTCCTGTACCCTTCGCCTTCTGCCACTCCTTGAACTTCTTCCTCTTCTCGTCAATCCTCTTTCCAACTTCATCATCCCACCACCATGTTTCCGAGTTCCTCGGTGGTCCTTTTGCCCATCCACATACCTCACCAACGGCTCCCAATAGACTATCTTTCATTGACATCCAACCACGTTCAAGCTCAACCACATCATCCTCTACCCTACGCAGCTTCTCTTTTAATGCCTCCCTTACTGTCACCTCTTTCAACCTCCACACCTTCATTCTCGGTTGGTACTTCACCCGCCGAGCTCTCCTCGCACGTTTCACCCTTATGTCGCAGACAACCAAGTGGTGCTGCGAAACAGCCTCCTCCCCTGGGATCACCTTTGTGTCCCGGAGGTGCCCCCTATCTCACCTACGCACCATCAGGTCGTCAACGGTTGTCGTCGACCCACCTGACGTGTATGTAACAAGCTTATTATCCCCTTTCTGGAACTGAGTATTACAAATCAACAAATCAGCTCCATTAGCAAACTCCAAAATCCTTTCACCTTCTCCATTTCTCACACCATATCCGTAACCCCCATGAACTCCCTCAAAACCATCCATACTCCTTCCCACATGTCCATTTAGGTCTCCTCCTACCACAACAACTTCCTCATCTTTCACGTTTTCCATCAGCTTCTCTATCGCACACCAGAACTTGTCCTTCTCTTCATCGCTCTGACCAACCTGCGGAGCATATCCCGAGATGACGTTCACCAAGAGCTTTCCAATCATCATTTTCACCATCATCAACCTATCACTCACTCTAGTGACACTCACCACACTGTCTACAAACTCCTCAGAAAACAGGACACCAACACCATTCACGCCCTCTGGGCACCCTTGCCACACAAACTTGTATTTCTGTCCCTGCCTACCCTTCACCATTCTCACACCACTTCCCTTCCATCTCGTCTCTTGCACACAACATATGTCCACTCTTCTTCTGACCAATACTTCCACCACTTCTCCTGATCTCCCTGTCATTGTCCCTACATTCCATGTCCCAAACCTCAGAAACCGTTCTCCACTTCGGGCTGTACCCTGCCCATATGTAGTTTGTAATTGTCATGGTTCTCTTTTTGAGGCAATGTTTTTATGGCCGGATGCCCTTCCTGACGCCAACCCTCTTTAGTCGCCTCTTACGACACGCAGGGATACGGTGTACCTATTCTAACCAGGGTACACACCGGGAATGCCCAAGCATTTTAACTTTGAAGGTAACGAAATAAAAAGGTAACAGTTCGGTTAATGCCTTTTTCCCTCAATTCTTCTTGAAGACGAAAATGTTTTGAGCAACCGCTGTTCAAGAATCACACGTCAAACAACAATCATAACATCGACGTATTCATGATGTGTAAACCGCAGAATGAGGTGGATTTCATTTTTCCATTTCGATCGGTGGATGAGCATGAACACCAGGCAAGGTGTCCACATCATCGGTCCTGGCACTGCCAAAATGAATCAATCACCCCGAAGGTAATCGAGATCAGGCCTCGATTCAAGCTACTTCACCGCAGCACTGTTCTTGCCCAACCGGAATCAAATACTTCTTAACCTCCTCCACTGCCTGACCCATTCTGCAATAAGCCTCTTCTCGTCGTGCATAAACATCAATGTGGATGTGCAACTCATCATTGAGGTGGTCATACTTAGCCTCAGTACTATTCCTCATCTCTTCCTCCTTAGCTTTGTCTTTCATGCAACCCCCTTCCAAGTATGGCCATCCTGGTTCCAGTTTCCGTCTGCAGACGCTTCAACGTGTTGCCCATCGGACCGAGAAGTTTTCCTACAAAATTGAACACGAGCACTTGACCGACTGGATGCTCTCTCGGAGCGTTCGTTGCATCTTCTCGGCAGATTGGTGAGCACGTCCGCTTGTGTCAGCTGGCTGCAGAAACAGTGACGGGACAAAGTCGGGATGGGTTGGATTGTTCACCTTTTCCCCCCTCACCACCGACACGGCTCACTGAGTCTTCTTCCTCTCCCATTTCCATTCAGTATAATCATTTTCTTCAGCATCACAAGTCCAGTTCATTTTGAAAGTGAGCAGGTGCGCCCGAACGGTTGGTTGTAGTGTAATTTATCTGAGCTCCTCTGAGGTATAACAAGACGCAAGTGGTCAGATGACCGGGACGCTGAAAATAAAAACGCGCGTCAACAGACTTACGATCGCGCGCAAAAATGAGGATTTTATGTGGTTTTGTATTCAAATTGTATTTTTATACAAAAGCTTGTAATATGCATTAAACATGTTGTGCACTTTGTTTTATACCAAGTTTGTATCTTTGTACAAATGTTTTTAATAAAGACTTTTTATCTTGTATTTTTTTGTCCAATGGCTAATCATTGGGAGTAAAAATACTAATACCCCCTCCACTCCCCCATGCTCAAAACTTTATTGTGCGTTATCCCTACCATTAACTTCCTGTCTGGAAGGAAGTTAATTCCAGATCACTGGTAATTCCTTGTTTGTCGTAAAAGGCGACAAACAGGGTTGGCGGCAGGAAGGGCATCCGGCCGTAAAACATTGCTTCAAAAAGGGGACCAACAAAAACAACAACAACCACGGTGCCCGAAAAAGGCTAACCCCCGCTTTGCGGGGAAAAATGGCCTCTAAAGGTGGTTGTTTTTTTTTTTATCCCTACCATTAACTCATCATTCATCTGAACGTGGTTTCCCCAAGATGTTACTACCATGATGGTTATTTGTCCACAACTCAAATGTAGATAGAACAGCCAGCTTTACATCCTCCAGAGGACTCTCCTCCAAGATCCAGCACCCCCTCCAGAGGACTCTCCTCCAAGATCCAGCACCCTCCTCCAGAGAACTCTCCTCCAAGATCCAACATCCTCCAGAGGATTCTCCTCCAAGATCCAGCACCCTCATCCAGAGGACTCTCCTCCAAGATCCGGCACCCTCCTCCAGAGGACTCTCCTTCAAGATCCAACATCCTCCAGAGGATTTTCCTCCAAGATCCAGCACCCTCATCCAGAGGACTCTCCTCCAAGATCCAGCACCCTCCTCCAGAGAACTCTCCTCCAAGATCCAACATCCTCCTCCAGAGGATTCTCCTCCAAGATCCAGCACCCTCATCCAGAGGACTCTCCTCCAAGATCCAACACCCTCCTCCAGAGGACTCTCTTCCAAGATCCAACACCCTCCTCCAGAGGACTCTCCTCAAAGATACCGCACCCTCCTCCAGAGAACTCTCCTCCGAGATCGAGCATATCTGAGACCAGATAATTCAAAGGTCAGCTTTCAACTAATTGAGCTCCTCAAACTACGACATGCTACCTTGACCGTTTAGCTTGAGATCTGACAAGACAGAGTACAATGGCCCATATGTAAATAAAATGGAGGGGGAATGAGAAAATTGGAAGGCATCAATATACTCTACTGGTCTGGGATTGCAGGTTTAAATTGCATGTACCTGTTGATTTGTTCAACTACTACTGTCTTGCATGGATTCAAGTTCCTCCTACTTTGAATACCATTTTAAAGTGTGGTGTGTGTGGCTGGAGTGGGGAAACCACGTTCAGTGGGGCACTGCCAAAAATGTGTAAAGTGAGGTGGAGTGCAACAGGTGCTCATATTCTTTGAAAATCAGAACTACTTTGCATTGCTCAATGGAGTAGTGCTCAATGGAGAACCCTGGTGTTGGGCTAGCGGCTAGGGTGCCGGCTTAGGATCCTAGGATCCTAGGATCCTGGGTTCGAATCCTGGTCAATCGCTGAATTAACACCAGGGGGGTTGACTCAGCCTGTCATCCTTCCGAGGTCGGCTAATTGAGTACCAGTTCACTGGTAATTCCCTGTTTGTCGTTAAAGGCGGCAAAAAGGGTTGGCGTCAGGAAGGGCATCCGGCCGTAAAACATTGCTTCAAAAAGGGGACCGAAAAACAACAACAACCACGGTTCCCGAAAAAGACCAACCCCCGCTTTGCGGGGAAAAATGGCCTCTAAAGGTGGTTTATAATGGAGTAGTGCTCTCCACTATGGGCTCGTGATCTCGCCTCAAATCTTTCCTTCCTAGATTCTGTGGAATGGAATACTCAACGTTATTGGAATCTCCCATGATGAGGCCAAGGTACAAGGTCTGTTGTGCTCACGTCACAAGTGGGTGGTCTTTTTTTTTTTTTTTTATCTGCTCTTTTCAGATATTGCTTCCATCATTCGCAGTCCTCTGACCCTACCCAGGAACTCCAGGATATGTGTTCTTCCAGTCACCCCCTCTTGGTTATCTTCCAAATTCCAGGCTGACTGCACACCAACTTTTCTCTCGCTTCTCCTGTCGATGGTACTGCCTTCCAGAGACTTGTCTCACACTTTCCTCTAAGGTTTTAAACAGACAGTGCACCATGTCATCCCCCATCCTGACCCATGATCTTTGCCCTATTAACCCTTCCTAACTACCTTACTTTCTGATTTCAATGTTTCCCTTCCTCTGTTATTCCATTGTGTGCCCAATTGGCCGTTTATCCATTTGACCTTGTTCTTGTACGATCTTTGCTCTTCTAGACAAAAATAAATAAAACGTGGGCTATTAGAGTGGATTTTCCAGAAAAATAAGATGAAAAACTAGTACGTGACAAAAGTAAAGCAAGATGAACAAATTTGGTGGATACCTGCATTTTCTAAAGCTTCCATAGGATCAAACTACTAGCCAGTACCTTGGATTCAAACTAGAGATGAAGAGCAGTCCCAATTCAATAAGAGTTCATGAAAACACCTTACCCCACTCTGTGTTGAGAAGCAAGGACATGGGCGAGGTCCACAAGCGGAAAATTTGATTGGTTGTGACGATGTAACATGACGTAATATTTTGGCCAAGTACTGCTAAATGGAAGGGTTTCGTTTAAGTGGCAAGAAGACGATTTCTGGTCTACAGTGTTCAAGTATATAATTCAATTGAAATAAAATCAAGATTTTAAAGGTTGTAGAAAAAAAAAATCCAGAAGTTTAGTGCCTTTAATGCAGCGTCTTGGTTCTTTTTCTTTGATCCAATATGGCTGCCAGACCACGTGGGTGATGACATCATAAATGTATATTCTCATATAATTGTGTAGATCATGCTCAAGAAATTTCAAACTGATCAGACTAAGCGTTGTCACTGTCGCATTATGACATAATTAAGGCACCAATGACGCCATCATTAACACTTACACCCAATGCGGAGTTCTTTACAATGAGCCACGTTTCAATTTTTTCCATGGGGCGGTTTCAGAGATATAGAGGATTAGAGGTGCAACATTTTTCGGTTTTTTCCCAAGATGTCGACTGTACCACCTGACCCGCGACTGCATAATCATTTTAAAAAATACTACTGGAGGCGCTCTTATTGTCAAAATTTCGTGTCCATCGGACCAACAGTTGCAGAGAATTTTTTCTTTCATACTGATCAGATCAAGCATTGTACTTGTCAATCTGACGTCATAATGAAGGCACCAATGACTGACATATTCCCCATGGGGAGTACTTGACAATGCGTCTGTAGCACGTGACCTATGACGTCATAATTATGAATTTTTAAAAATCCTTTGGTAAAATTGTGTCAGCCCAACGGTTGCTGAGAAAATGATTTTTTTTTTATGCAGACGCATAACATATTAACATAGGTACATATGCCACACGCACGCAACCGAAGGCCTAACCCGGCTTTTCGAGCACTAGGCAAATACGACATTAAATTGAGAGAGTTTATCCTCCATCATAAACTGATATTTGTGGACTGAAAGAACCAATTGCTTAACTCCACTAAATTGTCTCCCTTTGTTAAACACCATTCGAGGAAACTCCAAAAACGTACACTCAAAGACTTGGCTTCACAGACACTCAAACATGGAATGAATAACTTTTGCAGATGCCAAGAAAGGCACATTCCAAAAACAAAGAAAAACGACCAAAGTAAGAACAAAAAAAAACAAAACAAGGACGAATGTATGAATTCCTCTGAAGGAAGAAATGAGGTCGAACTTCATGAACCAATCATTATCCAAGATAAAGACCAAACAAATAGCAGGGAAGGGACCATGATGGCCATGAGAATCCTACACTAGTCTAGTCGTTTACCCACAATGCACTACACAAAGGTTGTGCTTCCAAATTTACAAGTTTTACACATCGTCATGTTGAGATGGAGGAATGCAATGTGTATGAAAACAAGATTATTGTTCAAAGTAGCACTTTTAAACAGCAGGATTTTAAAATCACATTCTTTATTGTTTGCAAAAAATAAAAGTCATGGCAGGATCAAACAATGGCTCAAAGCAAAATATCTCTTCAAGTACCCATAAAGTAAAGCTATGACGGCATTGCATCGCCAACAATGAATGACAAAGTTCTATAGGCTGGAAGTTGAAAACTCCACCAACAATCAAAAACCACAGAACCTACATTGCAATATATATATATATATATATATATATATATATATATATAATATATATATATATATATCAATATCAATATCAATATATATATATCAATATCAATATCAATATCAATATATATATATATATCAATATCAATATCAATATATATCAATATCAATATATATCAATATATCAATATATATCAATATATCAATATATATCAATATATATCAATATATCAATATATCAATATATATATATATATCAATATATATATATATATCAATATATATATATATATATATATATATATATATATATATATCAATATATCAATATATATCAATATATATCAATATATCAATATATATCAATATATATATATCAATATATATATATATATATATCAATATATATATATATATATCAATATATATCAATATATATATATATATATATATATATATATATATATATCAATAAAACATGCATTGATGGCTTCTCGGCTGAAAAAGTACACCGAACAAAAGTGGGAGAGAGGTTTCACAGACAAGGCATGAGACCTCTCAAAATAGAAACCAACGAATCATTTCTCTCGAGCTGTCAAAATAGACAGATGAGGAAGAGAGAGGGAGAGAGCAAGGTAAGGGGAGAAAGGAAGACTAAAAATAGGGAGAGGGTGTGGATAAGGAGAACATGCAAAAATCTTAAATCGGAATCACAAGTGTAAGTCACAGTTGGTATAATCTTTTCCAAGAAATTTCCCTGAAATATGATGAGGTCACAATAGTAGAGCAGAAGAAGCTCCGCACGTCTCAAACAACTGACCCACGTCATCTTGTCCGAAGGTCTAAGCGAAGTTCACATGTGGTTATCAGTTTGCGATGGCACTCAGATTTGCAGCACCAGGCCCGCCGCAGAGACGTTGTCCCCTCCACCGGCCGTCTGGTAGACGTCCGTGCACACGAGAACTGGTGCCACGCATACCTCGTATTTCCCTTCGGGGCCTTCCTCATGCCAGCAGGTCACGGGCCTTTCGGGCCGCACCTGCACACGTCTGCTTTGGGGTTTTCGACTGATGGCAAACGAATCGTCCATTATGAGGCGCGCCTTCCCGCAGTCTATAGCCACCGAGCCGCACACGTGTCGATTGGCTGTGAGCGACGCTTTTGCTGTGGCGGACATTGTGTTTTTCCATGCAGAGCCCTGTGCTGTGAGGATGGCCTGGGAAGCAAGGAAATTAAATAAATAATAAGAAAAGGCTTTATGAATCAGATAGTGTGGATTTGAATCTTATTCATACCAGACCACAAGGGGCATCCAGATTACACACCCCCCCCCCCCTCCCTCCCTGAAAGGTCATTAATGAGCCGGCTGGGTTTTTATTTCATAAAAGCCAATCAAACAGCAATGTGACAAACCCTTTGAAGTTAACTCTGTGTGTAGAAGCTTATAATTTGAAACCACAACCTCTGGAATCCCAGTCGGGGCAGCACCATTAGACCACCATACCCATTGGGCAGCATCATCATTACTTAACCAGCAAACAATTTCTATCAGGACAAAGCACAATGATTCATATTCGGAAAGAACAATCTTTCCAACATTATCGCAAATCTTTGCTCAAAATGGCGATTAAAAGTCACCGATCAGCAAAGAATCGGTTCGGTCAAATCAGTTAGGCCACGGATAATCAAAGTGCCAAATGACAGGTTAGCCGGAACATGTGAGGTGAGTTTCATGCACGAGCATTCACTTCCTTGTTAACCTACTTATACAAAAGCATCAAAGTACTTGAGGTAAAGCAACTTCATTACGGCATCGAGCGAGGCTGCTTTGCCATTCTTTGCATGCTTCATGAGCTATTCTTTGTTTTTTCGATGTGACCATCGTCAAGGCAGAAACGGGTGTTCAAACATCCCAAAAGGTCAATCAAAACCGGCTGCAAACCAAGTGAAGTCACGTGCTTTGGCCAATCGTGGGCAAGACTTGGCAGGCTCCACACAAATTGCTGAGAAATCCAGAAATGTTGCAATTCCCCCTTAACGGCACGGTCATTTCATTTGTGGGTGCTGGGTGAACAATTCAACAATGAACCAATATTGTAATTTATGGATTTACAAATTTTAGGCAAAACTATTTGTGAAGTTTCCATCATGCTCACCTGAAAAGCAAGCGTGTGTACGTGCAGGCGACTGAGTCGTCGTCCCATGCCATCACGGCGATGGCGCTTGTTGAGCAAGGAGAATACCTCGCGCATCTCGTCGAGCACAGTGGCGACGCGC
This sequence comes from Myxine glutinosa, assembly GCF_964187855.1. Lineage (NCBI taxonomy): Eukaryota > Metazoa > Chordata > Myxini > Myxiniformes > Myxinidae > Myxine > Myxine glutinosa. The sequence goes on from NC_136265.1 coordinate 148,969,714, forward strand.
GGGTACGCGTCGGCCACGAGGGTCACGTCCCCACGTTGAAGCAGACTATGCAAGTTGGGGAGCTCTTGCTCATTCATGCCCAGCGAGTCGGCATTGGGCACCACCTCCTCCAGTAGCTCCGTGAGAGTATCTCGGTCGGCAAAAGAGGCGAGTTCAAAGTGCACAAGTGTTCCTCCACGTGCCACCGCCTCCATCGCTGAACCGAGCTTCTGCAACCGCCTTCGTCGTTCTCCTGTTGTGACGCAAGAGCAACTGCTTAACCTCGAGGGGAACGTGGAACGACTCACACACAGATACCAATATGTGACTCATTCACAATAGCAATCTACTTGGGAACCAGGTAAATTACATAGAAATAAAAAAATAAAAAACACGTGCACACCAACAGCAGGGTACCAGACCCCATGTGCAAGCAAGCGTAGCGTGGAAGAGCTGCTCAAGTAGCACACCGACCTCAGCAAGACAGTAGAGGAAGAGTGAAAGAGCAGGTGAAGATAGGAGAAACAGCGGCTTAGAAATCCCAATCTAAAAGAGCACAAACAAAAAAAAATAAGAGGTAAGAAAGGGAAGGAAAAGAAATAAATCAAGCATACCCGCACAAAGCCGCTCAACTAGTGCATCGGAGGCAGACATTTTGGAAATGCAATTTATTCCTTTTATAAACAAGTTTTGATAAAGATGACAAAGACCATCTCACACAGGATGTCCACTCCAAATTTCAGGCATGACCAGGGAGAGAAGGGGTTGGAGGGTGGGTGAGGTTGTAAAATGCTCCAAACAAAACAAATTGTAAAAACAACGTCATGTGCAATCACTCAAATACCACCCCCAACCCCACTTTCCAGTTGATAGGACTTTGTGACGACAGAAAAAAAAAAAAGGAAATTTTCACAATTTGAGGCAAAATATAGATATACCCACCTGTATCCACCATTCCTCTGTCAGTGGTTACAAAACTTTTTAGAAGTGCGTACCCCTTTTCAATCTCTAAAAACTTTGCGGATCACCAATATTATCGTAGGCGATAACAAAAAATATATCGTAGGCGATAACAAAAAATATATCGTAGGCGATATATATATATATATAATCGATATTGCATAAAACTTAAATATCCTCAAGGGCAGTGGTTCTTAACCTTTTTCTCAACAGAGACCAGCAAAGGTCTGTGATAAATGACAACGGACCACCAATTGGGAACCAGATAATTCATGGCTTTACTATTTATACTTCAGCACATCATACATCTAACTTTTTAGTCATATTTTGGGTTTTTTTAAATCATTGCCTAGTTTAGGAAATTGCCGAGTTTAGCTGCCTCTGATTTCACCCACCTTCGAGTAAGCATGAAGTGCCTGATGGAATGGCTTGAAAATTCGACTTTGCACTCATTGCTGGTTAACCCCCCCCCCCCCCCCCAAAAAAAAAATCATGCCCCTTGCTTGTGTGAAAAAATAAAAACAAAATAAAAAAGGTACATGGAAAGTGCAATTAGAACCGCTCCTTGTTTATGCACGAACTTACACGGTATGAAGGGGAACTGTTTCCGATTGCTACATAAGTTCTACTATTCATGAACAATCCATCCTCGCAGTTCCTGAACGAATTCAGATACGATGATTTAATTACTACAACAGACACGTTTTCTTTCGGAGTAAATTACAAAAGGATTGTTGAGTACATAATGCCACTTTAAGTTGACAAATCTACAGGTACCATCTCAATCTTGTCAAAATTTATTATGAAAAGCAAATAAAATATATTTTACAATCGAAACAAAAGGTTTCCCCCACCCCTCCCAACATGTAGCCAATGTGGTCAGCAGATTCTCAGAGTGTATCTGAGAGCACCTAAAATCCCAAAGCTTCCAGGCCTCTTAAGTGGGCCCCGGAAACCACACCTTGACAGCTTCATGCTCACAGCATCTAGGTGAGTATGCTCCCTGTTCCCTTTATTTCTGGAAACCCCCTTTCAAAAAAATCCTGGATCCACCCCTAGAGTATATGATACGTACATACACTTGATCCATTAAATATAGATTTGTCGGGCATCGCTAGTGGGTGACTGGCAGTAAAAAAAAAAAAAAAAAAAAAACCCTGGCATTACTCCACAAACCGGTGTTCCTTCCTTCTGCGGACCGGCGGTTAGGAATCTGTGCACTAGGGTCTCCCCCATGCCATAATCAGTGTGGACCCTCAACCCAAACATCTCAAACCCCTTATTGATAGGTTGGATAAAGGGAGGATTCTCCACCCATACTCATAGTGTGCATATTCTAGCTCCAATATATTGTGGCTATTGGTCTCGAGCACACACAAATAAGGATCCTACAGAGACGGATAAGAATCTAACTAATCTCTCCATGAAAACTGTCAACACATTGAGAGGCCCGGGGATACCCATTTGTTGCATCACGCCCTGTTACCCCCCATGCACTGAACACACTGATGGTCAGAAACTTCTCCACCTTGTCAGGAAAGAAGGACACATAGTCCAGGAGCAGCTGGGTTCGACTGGGAAACGTGGGTACAGAGAGGTGGATTTGGGACACAAGATTTGGAGCCAAACACCGAGTTGAGGCATTCGGCTTTGTCACGTGCAGTGCCAGCTGTGTAGCAGTTTGAGGTAAGGGAGGGGATGGAGGGGGAACAAACACCAGAAACGGATTTGACCAGACACCACCAGGATTTGGAAGAGGGAGGTAGGCTCTCTGAGAATGGCCAGAGATGTCCACTTTAACAAGGAAATGATCAGATGAACCGATTGGAGCAGAAGAACAGCAGACATTTGCAGGGAAGTTTGTCATAACCAATTCTAGAAGAGACGATGTACCGTTGACTGAGATCCGGGTCGGGGAATTGACAGATTGTGTCAGTCCCAGTAAGTCGCAGAGGTCCTTTGCTGAAGTGCCGTGGCTGGTGAGAGGTACCCATACCCAGCCAGCTGGCACGATGACAGTTGAAGTCGCCACATATGAGGAAGAGAGTTGGGATGAGCGGATAGAAGTTGGTCCATGTCATTCAGACAGTGAGATGTAAATTGAGTCATCACTCTTTGGTGGACGGTACAGAACACATATGAACAAAAGGTGGGAGCGGAGGGGACACCATAGCCAGAGGTACTCCTGGGGGTGTAGTGGGGAGAGAGCAGTGCAGGGAGAGTGAGGGAGAGTTTTTGATAAAGATAGCAACCCCACCACCAGGACGAGGCTCAGGTCTATCATGCCGGAGGAGGGAGTAACCAGGAAGAGATATCAAGGAATCGGAGACATCTTGAAGGAGGAAAGTTTCTGTTAAGCAGATCAAGTCTGGATTGTCAGAAGCAACCTGTATGGAGAGATCAATCAGGTTTGAGCAAAGGTCCCGGATGTTTGAGGTCCATACCGTTAAGGAAGAGGAAGGGGGAGCATCGGATACAGGACAAGGGAGGGGAGGGGTATGGAAAGATGAGGAGGTGGGGAGGAGGAGGTGGGGAGAGCTGGTGATAGTGTGTCAGAGATTGCAGGAGAGCGAGGAGAAGGATGAGGAGGAAAAGGATGAGGAGGACAAAAGGTTTGATGGTGATGGGATGAGGCACAGTGAGGTGTTGTTTGAGGGGCGGCAGAGAGAAGTATAAGGTTGGAGGATGTGGAGGTATGAGTTGGAAGGGAGAGGAAGCGGGGAGGAGACAGCTTTGAGGAGGAGGGGTGAGGGGAGTATTGAAGAAAAATGGTGAAGAGGGAGCTTTGAAGCAGAGGGGTGAGGTGGGAGATTTGAGGGAGAGAGGTGAGTAGGGAGATTTGTGGGGGGAGGAGTACGATTAGGGAGGAAACACTGAAATGACAGAGCTGGAATGACAAAGGAGGATATTTGAGGGGGAGGAAAAAATAAGAATATTGTTTTTGTGATGGAAGGATTTAATGAGCAAATTAATGACAGTCTTTTGAACAGGAACAAAAAGAGCGAGTTATAATATACAAATGAGTAGAGCTTGGCAGGGGGGAGTTTAAACATTTTAAAGCAAAATCGTGAACAGTCTGGGAAATTCCTGGAATGCAGAAGAATAGGAGATTAACAAAAAATTAAAAGAAAATAAATTCCTGATCGTCATTTCTGGTGGAACTTTTTGCCATCTTTCAACTTTGCTTTAGGTGGGAAGCATGGAGACTTGCGATGGTGCGCCATAAACTTTGCTCTAGTTATTTCTTTTTAAAAGTTTGAAAAGAGGAAGCAGAAGGAGAAGTGAAAAAGAATGTTAAAAAAAATGTAGGTATAGAAATTAAAAGAAAAGAAAAGAAATAAATAAGTAAAGACCAGTCAACCTGTTTGGAAAGGAAAGTTGTCCATCATCTGGAGGCCCCCAATAACCAACAAATCCGGCCGAAATGTCTCAATCCGACTGTGGAAATCTTCCAATGAGCTCAGGAGGGCGTTGTGGACGTCGTTGTGGATGATGAATCTGCCGCAGAGAAATGACGAGTGGAAGCTTGGGACACATAGAATAGATAATCATACACTCGCTATCATTGCCATCATGAAGCCAAGGCCTCACTTTGAATGCACCAATAATCTTCGGTGTTTCGTGGTTCAACATCATAATCACATTGCTAAATAAAGTCACAATTACAGTTGTACTTGCCGAACTCGAGCATATCCTCCTAGCAAATGAAAAAAACCCCAAAACCAACACTACAGAAGGTGTAGAAAAATCAGATCATTTCACTCAAAAGATCGATAAGAAAGTGGCACCTGTTGGCTCGCAATGCCTCGTAAGGACCCCATTTTCCTCCTTTCGGGTATTCCAAGACGAGGTGTATATCATCCTGTAAGGGATCTCCTGTGACTGTGGGGAAAACATATTGGAACAATAAGTGATCATTACACTGCCCAAGATGTCACCACCAACTGCAACACCCAATAGAAAGCAAAGTGGATAAAGAGCTATCGACCAAACACATGGGGAAGTTGAGATATTTTCAAAGAAGCGCTATTATTCTTTTGTAGCACGGAGTTCAGCGCCCGATCAAAAGACCCCGCTGATCATCATGTGCTCACACCTGAGACGCGCTTGTGCAGGTGCTTCCTCAGGTGATGGCTTAGCTGAGCCCCCAGGAGTACTTGGCAACCTTCGTGTGCCAGTCGGTTTGCCATAACCGGTGCGTTGCCACCAAGCAGACGTCTCGTGCCGGGCACTTCCAAGGAAAGCTGCACGAGATTTTGGAAGAGTGTTTTGTTCGCCATGTAACGCCTAGACAAGGTAGAAATACAGCATCAAGGAAAGCTTCTGGGGTAGTGGAAGGTGGGTTTAAAGACCTTTTCATTAAAGGCATTACAAATACCTTGAAGCAGGTAACATGCTTAGCAAACAGTGGACAAGAAGATCATTCCATAATGTTATTGGTAAAGGGTGGCCACTTTTCGGGAAAAAAAATAAAAGGTTTCATGAGGTCAGGCAATGTTAAGTAGCAATCCATCTCCCTCTTACTCACACCCATCACCCTCTTGGTCCCACCCACTTTAAAATTTAGCTTCTTCCAGAAGTCATTATATGACATTGTCCATCATCTGCAGGTGCTTTCACGAGACGGCTGTTGTCCCATTTACCGTCATGAAAAATTAGCTCAACACAAGGGAAATACTTCATACAAGACGAGTGAAGCTGGGACAATTCATAAAGATCTCCTGTGGACAAGTGGACCATGTGCACTGACAAAGACAGTACGATAATCTTTGAGTTTAAAGGCCGATTGGTTCTTGGACCGGACTTCCAGGAAATGCACTGCAGAGTTGATATGCTTCATGCATGTTCAAAGCCACGTTCCTGATCAAACAGAAGGCCAAATACTGCATGGAGTAATCAAAAGGAACTCAAGATAGGATTCTGATTTCAGCTGCAAGTGCTCTACCCTCAAACCCATCAAAGCGCAGCCAAGTCCATGGTCTGAACGCACACCGACTTAATTAGATAGGCAAGATAACATACAGTATGGAGTCCAAAGACCAGAGATTACTGGATGCCACCAAATATTCTCAATGTGTTAATCACATCGTGCATTAAAGGGTGGCAAAGCATGCAACAAGGGCACCAATGGCACAAACACAAGGCCAGGATGGCACATTCATTCACTTATTAATTTTAACATTTTTGTCCTCTTTTTTTTTTTTAACCAACAGATCATAGGTTGGTTGCCTTTATGTCCATCACATGTAAAGCTATCTTTTTTTTTTTTAAGGATCTCAGGCTCATAGTAGAGGTAGAGAAACACACACACACACACACACACACACACACACACACACACACACACACACACACACACACACACACACACACACACACACACACACACACACACACACACACACACACACACACACACACACACACACACACACACATTGGGGGAAGTGCTGTCACTTCACAGACCACTCTGGGTACCAACGACATCACAACAATGGCACTGTATTTGCTCACCACACTCAGCGGGGCATTTCCCAAGGAGGAATTTCCTTCTCTCTATGGATGCCAGCCTATAGTTGTTTATCTGTGCGTTCATCCTTTTAAATGCTGATCATCAAACAAGGAAGCAGCACGTACCATTTTTAAAGTCCTTGGTATGACTCGGTTTGAACTGCCGACCTCCCAGAGGAGATCTCAGATTCCAGGTTTGAAGCAGCGACCCAGATCCCAGGTTTGACCCCATATGCTCATTATTCTTACTATAATTCACCAAATGTCTGTCTGTCTGTCTGTCTGTTCAAAGGTACCGCAAAAACGGCTCAACCGATCTCAAAGATATTTTCCGTGGGTAATCCTGGGATCTCCAGGGGTAAAATAGGCTATTTAGTTTTCCCAATTTCAGCTTTGGTCTCCAGCATTCTCAGGTTTGGACTCCCGCATAACATTCGCGTTCGCATAACGTTCATTGTGATGATGTTCTCATTGTGACGATGTATGTGTTCACGGTAGTGTTTGACGTGATGGTGTGAACGTAATTTCGTAATGTTTTTCGTTTCGTAATCCTTTAATGAACGTTTAATGTTTAATGAACGTTTAATGCCCTTCGATGTCCGGGGTGCTAGCCTGGTGTTGGCTTAGCGGTTAGGGTGCTGGCTTGGGATCCTAGGATCCTGGGTTCGAATCCTGGTCAATCGCTGAATTAATGCCAGGGGGGTTGACTCAGCCTGTCATCCTTCCGAGGTTGGCAAATTGAGTACCAGTTCACTGGTAATTCCCTCTGTGTCGCAAGAAGCGACTAACAGGGTTTGTGGCAGGAAGGGCATCTGCCCATAAAACATCGCTTCAAAAAGGGGACCACGGTGCCCAAAAAAAGGCCAAGCCATGCTATGCAGGGAAAAATGGCCTCTAAAGGTGGTTCCTTTTTTTGATGTCCGAGGCCACACGCGCGCTACACTGGACGGGCCAGCGTGTATCTTGCCCTTCGCCGTCAGGCTCGGGTAAACCGCTGAGCCCCATCCGTGATGGGGACTGGGGCTTGAGACAGTGTCCTTCATTAAAAGTATAATTAACGCTGTCTCCATCGATCTTGCCAAGGCCGTAACAGCCGTAACGTTTAATCTCTACATGAGAGAATTCCACATAGCTATTTGGGCGGTGAATACGCCAACAGATCGCTGTCTCCATCGATCTTGCCAAGGCCGTAACAGCTATCGGCTCAAAATCCTTTTAAGTGTTGATTTGTACAGTTACACGTATCGGGAATTTGGTACACGTATCGGGAGTACATACGACAGCGATTGTGAACACGATTATCGATCACGATTCACGATCATCACGATCATCACGATCATAGTGTATCGATCACGATTTGAAACACGATGGAATAATATTTACCGATATGAACAGTGATGTGGCTTTTATTGAAATTCTACAAATACTGTTTAGATTTTGATGATTTGCGTGTGATATGATTCAACGGATGTTTAGATGAATCGTTTAAAATAAAAAAACGTTCAATTTCTGATATTTTGCCTTTTCATTTGGGCCTCCCAATTGAAGCCCCACCCATAGGGTGGGTACCGCTGCTAGTATGCTGTAATGTAAGGGACCATGCAGTAACCATGACACCACAGAGTCTGGTTATTCATGACAGTGTGCATTCAAAAGGAGAGAAGCTAGTAGCCATTAAGGGGGGACACATATTGGACGTTACTGTAGCTTCATCTGAGAATTTCAGTTTACATTACAGCAGTTACACAGTTTGCTTTGTTACCCGAACCCCCATTATAGATTCAGGCCTGCATCAGCAAGGCCAAACCCATGGACAACTCAAAACTAAGGTCATGCAACAATTTTATTACAAATAATCATGTCTCTCACCCATGACGACATACCTGTTGCTCCGGTTTTGTTTTGTGTTTATGACAGGTCCCATAGAGGTTATGAAAAGTTTATTTTGGGACAAAACCCAGAATAGACAGCTTGATGTTGAGAAAGCTCTAACACAGTAGTCCCCACCATGGTAAGACAAGGAAGAGGAAGAATCGCTTTGCAATACATGTCTCCTACCGGTCCCAATGAATGTTCTTGTTCCAAGCATTTCCGCAGGTTTAGCCCCCCCCCCCCCTTCCCCCACCCCAAGTATCCATTATACACCTAATGTCCTCATGGGAAAGCTAATGATCCATGTGGCACGAGATGGTAATCACGTGGTTTCTTCTTATTTGGCGATCATGGGCCAGGAAAGGGTGAAACCCCCGATAAAGGGCCAAACTGATGTTGCACTACAAGAGGCCTTAGTTACGCCGAGGACTGCAGAGAGAAAAGCGACGTCAACATGGTGTCACCAGCACCCACAGTACCCTGGGTCTCTGGCGATGTTTGTCTGAAGTAAAGTCAGGTGTTGTCCAATGTCTGTCTGCACAATTAGTGCAACGACATATCACGTGCCTGCGATACGATCTGGGACCCCGCTCTGCTCACCAAACTCTCCTCCTTTGGTATCCATGGAAATCTCCACGCATGGCTGGCGGACTTCCTCTCTCGTCGTAGTCAACGTGTGGCCCTGAATGGGTTTCTCTCATCTCCTCTTCCTGTTCAGGCTGGAGTTCCCCAGGGCAGTGTTCTGGGCTCTGTGATTTTTCTGGTCTTCATCAATGATCTCTCTGACTCTCTTGAAAATCCTCTCTATCTCTTTGCTGATGACTCCACTCTCTGCCGCTCCATTCCTCATCCCTCAGATCGGCAGTCTGCAGCCTCCTCACTCTCTGCAGACCTGGACAAAATCACAGACTGGGCAAACAAGTGGAACATGTCTTTCAATCCTGACAAATCTCACACTCTTACGATGTCTCTCTGAAAAGACCGACTGGACAACCCTCCCATCTACTTTCTGAATAATCCTCTCCAAGAAGTTCTGTCACTCAAGCTTTTGGGTCTCACTATCTGCCATGATCTTTCCTGGGAAAACCACATTTCAAATCTGGCCTCCAAAGCCAGTCACCAACTGGGCATCCTCCGTCGTGCGAAGTCCTTCATTGGCACACCTGAGCTCCTCACCACATACAAGGCTTTCATCTGCAGCTCAATGGAATACTGCTCTCCCCTCTGGGCTGGTGCTCCTGCCTCACACCTGGCTCGTCTTCACGCTGTTGAAACCAAAGCGTTCAGAATCATTGGAATCTCCCGCGATGACACTATCTCCGAGGGCCTTTCACTTACTCACCGCAGGCAGGTTGGTGGTCTTTCCGTCTTCTACCGACTCCTCTCCGGCCTTGCTCCCCCAGCTCTCTCTGGGCTCTGTCCCCCAAATATTCCTGCAGGTCGCACAAGATCTGCCTGCAACCCTCTTATGGTTAAACTGCCAAAATCAAGACTCTCTGCTCACCTTCACTCCTACATTCCTCTTTTCTCCCGCCTCTGGAACAAACTCCCTCACTCTCTTCAATCCCACTCCTCCCTCCAGGTCTTTAAAACGGCTGTTCACCACCATCTCTTATCTTCCCCAATCCAAAACCTTGATCTTTTCTACCCCCGCTAATATCACCCCAAATCCACTTTTTTGAGGTGACTTTTGTCTTCTTTCCTGGAAGTCCTTGGTGTCCTTGCGTTTTATACCTATCCTGCCTCCCCCCAGGCCCTCTGCCTCCCACACATCTCCCGATGTCCCTGCCCTCAAATGTTGTGTTTGTGTGCTTCCTCCCCTTCTCTCCCCATCTTGTCGACCGCTCCCATTTTTATATACTTTGTTTACTTGTTTGTTTGATTTGTTTGTTTGATAAATGTTAGCTCTTTCACGAGCCTCGACTCTGTATACAAAAAACAAAAAACAAAAAAAAACTCTTCCATTAATGTTAGACAGCGTAGGCCAATAATTAAGCACGCATTTTGCACAGGATTCATGATACTTTTCCTTTAAATTCCAGCATTGAGTAGTAGCAGTGGTAGTGATGGTAGTAGTCGCAGCTGTAGTAGTAGGTCGCAACACAAACGTATGTAAATAGATATAGAGGAATGAGTTACGTTTGCGATTACAAACTCACTCGGCTGCAGCTCCATGAGGGAAATAATACGCGAAAGAATCCGCCAGGTCTCTCTCCCCTCGAATAAATGCGGGATATCCGGGATTGGCACCTGGCGGGATGCCCGCCTTGTGGAGAAAACCGATCCCATCCACCACAACGTCCTGGCACCCACCCAGTCCTGCGGCAGGCGGTGGCACACAGATGAGAAAAACATTCCTGGCACAACGACACAATCTTAATGCTTTGGGACATTAATTATCCAATCACTCTTCAGCTCATTTAAAGGTCATCAATCGAGCCTCATACGTTCCATTCGTTTGTCATTGGCATGACGTTTGCATGTCTTTGATCACAACTCGCATCGGGTAAACATACTCATGATCGGGTGGACAGGTTGAAGCAATTAGGCAGTGGATACCTGGGCAAAAACAAATTGTCCCAAAAGCAAATTTCCGAAAAACAAATTGTCCCAAAAACAAATTGTCCCAAAAGCAAATTGTCCCAAAAGCAAATTGTCCCAAAAGCAAATTTCCCAAAAACAAATTGTCCCAAAAACAAATTGTCCCAAAAGCAAATTTCCCAAAAACAAATTGTCCCAAAAACAAATTTCCCAAAAACAAATTGTCCCAAAAACAAATTGTCCCAAAAGCAAATTTCCCAAAAACAAATTTTCCCAAAAACAAATTGTCCCAAAAACAAATTGTCCCAAAAACAAATTGTCCCAAAAACAAATTTCCCAAAAGCAAATTTCCCAAAAACAAATTTCCCTTTCAATTACACTTAATAATTTATTATCCCCACACTTTTTGAAAAAGAAAAAATGTGAGATGTAATTAGCTCCGTCTGTCCGTCACACCACATCATCCTAAACGATTGTGCAGAAATTCACCAAGCTCGGTAGTTATGATCACTACGTGGTAAGAAGGTGCAAGAGCGATATCATTTTGGCCCCACCCCTTGGGCTGGGGTCAAAAGGTCAAATACCAAAAAATGCAATTAAGGGCACATTTTAAACATTTTAAAATGAAACTTTGTATATGCAGTTAACATTGGGAGACGCATGGAATATGTAACAGTCTTTTTGGATTTCACCTCGCTTGAGGGTTCGGTCAGGGAAAGTTATTGGGCCGAGGCTCAAGCAAACCGGCTGGCCAGGCCCGATGTGGGAAAGTAATTTGTACGAAAAAGAATTAAAAGATTTGTGCAGTAAACGAGTCGTCTGAAGAGCAATAGAGAGTTATTTTGGGCAGGTATTACATACCGGGACAATGTGCAGTGCACTAGGGGACTTTGTATAACAACATTGTCGCGTATGACAGGGATCCAACAAAAGAGCTCGAGATTCGCGGGAATTTTACCTCCGAAGACGACCCGTCAATTTTGTCGCAACTGCGTTCATGCAATTACTTTTTAACACCGGATTGCAATTTAAGGTGGCACACGGGCAGCAGACGTGCCATGCAGTGAACGAGGCGTCAGGAATGTTCAGTCCTCGAGTTCATCAAGAAAGAAAAGTAATAGTCAGTCGCAGCATGGGAGGACAAATGAGAGCTTCATGGCCCGACGCCCATCTTGATCCTAAATCTTAACGACATCGACACTGACATGAAGAAAGACGAAGAGAAGGAAAGATAAGATAAGAGAAGGATTAACTCAGCTTGTTCGACGATTTCACAAGACAGCAGAAATGAAGAGCCTGGTAAATGTCACTCAGGGCAGCAGTTCTGGATGAAATATTTTTAGTAGTTTTTAATTAGGCGGGTCCGGGTTCGGTAGCACTACGGTGAGCATCGTCTCAAACCGAGTTATCCCACACGCTACAATTCAAGATCGCAAAGAAAAGTAGAGCAGGAAAGTCACACATGCAACCAGTACAATCTATTTCCGCTCCAGAAACGTAACCACCACCCGCACCCATGACTTGTGGTTGCGCAATTTGTGCATGGCGTCTTCGTACGGGGATTCAAGACGACAGCCGCTTCGGATCGCCATACTGTTATAATCTTCAAAGATTACTCGCTTTGATCAATAATGGAAGAGCAGCAAACCCGATCAATTATACTGCGGTCCTGTTGTTGCACCACAGCAATGCGTCCGTTCAAGTGTCTGTCCTTATTGGTCTGGATGTAGGGTACAAAAACCCGATGAATGTTATTATTCGTCGATTTGTCCATATTCTCAATTATTTCATTCACGTAAAAGTGCATGGTCTTTAAAGATCCGTAATCAAAGATTCACGAATGATGGAAGGTGGCACATCCCTATAAATGGGGTGTGTATCCTCTCTAGGTGGAATACCCACATGTTGGACCCTCTCAAGGTGGAATACCTACATATTAGACCCTCTCTAAGTGGAATACCCACATGTTGGACCATTTCAAGGTGGAACACCCACATATTGGACCCTCTCAAGGTGGAACACCTACATATTGGACCATTTCAAGGTGGAACACCCACATATTAGACCCTCTCAAGGAGGAACACCCACATATTGGACCCTCTCAAGGAGGAACACCCACATATTGGACCCTCTCAAGGTGGAACACCCACATATTGAACCATTTCAAGGTGGAACACCCACATATTGGACCATTTCAAGGTGGAACACCTACATATTGGACCCTCTCAAGGAGGAACACCCACATATTGGACCCTTTCAAGGCGGAACACCCACATATTGGACCATTTAAAGGTGGAACACCCACATATTGGACCCTCTCAAGGTGGAACACCCACATATTCGACCATTTCAAGGTGGAACACCTACATATTGGACCCTCTCAAGGAGGAACACCCACATATTGGACCCTTTCAAGGCGGAACACCCACATATTGGACCATTTAAAGGTGGAACACCCACATATTGGACCCTCTCAAGGCGGAACACCCACATATTGGACCATTTAAAGGTGGAACACCCACATATTGGACCCTCTCAAGGCGGAACACCCACATATTGGACCCTCTCAAGGCGGAACACCCACATATTGGACCCTTTCAAGGCAAAACGCGAGCACCCCTAATGGAACCTCTCATGGTGGCAAACCTACTGCTCCATCCTCCCCCTTCCCGCCTCCTTCTTCTTCTTCTTCTTCTTCTCCCCACCACACTTTTATTGTTTTGCGCAGTACACTGTAAATCGAGGTGAAACAAAGTCTGCTCCAAGCAGGAAGCCCAGAAAGTTAAAAGCACAAATCAAAGGAACGTCACGTTACCCACGAATGAATAGCAAACGATCCAAAACGTCACCCACGTACTGAAATTATTTCGTACACAGCACACCGGAAGTACAGAATAAATAACGTGCGGGAGATTACTATTACTATTGGTCTTACCGACGGCGACTCTTGGGCGCTCCGATGGGCCCGATGGCGACGCCTTGCCCTCGGCGCGCAGCAGAGACCCGAGCAGCAGTTCCATGCGCGTCGCCGCACGGGACACGCCGGACTGGCCGCTGTCACGAAGCCATAGCGAGCCGAGCACGGCCAGCAGGGCCAACACAACGGCCAAGGTAAACGCCGGGCCCGCCATATACAATGCAGCACGACTTTTAATCTTTATCGATAATCTGTACTGTATGTATAGCTATAAATAATGGATTACCACAAGAGCTTCAGGAGCACGCAAACAGAACCACCAAACAATGCAAAAGCCCTTCTCCTTGTTGTGCAGACACGTCAGCACGTTAACACGACGCTGATTATTGTTTTAATTTTTTTTACCCTGACTCTACAAACCCTGACCCGCTCTTCGAGCATTCCCAGCGACACAAAAATTAACACTTCCGCAGCAACTTTTATCACTGTAATTTAGGTCAGCCAATCGGATGCGGTTAATTCCGAGGTGGCCCCGCCCCTAACACGTAGCGCAGGCACGCGCTGCGTTTTCAAATGTTGGGAAACGTGAAGAAGATTCATAATTACTGCAACACCTGCACGAGCATGGAGCCATTATTTATTTATTACGTACACAATTTAATGGAAATATTTATGGCCGCCACCTCCCACATCGCACACTAACTCATTCCTCATCTTACTCTGTCGCTCCCACTCACTCACTCCTTATATTACTCGAATAGGATTTACATAACAGCTAACTGAATTAAACCACCAACTATTTTTGAGATCGGCGTACGCCAAAAGGTCAACATAGGCCAAAGGTCAACCACTTTCTTTCGAATTTCTAAAATCCCCAATTTTCATCCGATTGACTTGACATCGAATAGGATTTGCATATCGGCTTACTGAAACCAACCACCAACTATTTTTGAGGTCAACATCGACCAAATGACGTCCACACAGGCCAAATTACTAAAATTGCAAATTTTCATCAGTTTAACTTAAACTTTGAAGAAGATTTGCATATCAGGTCACTGAATTCAACCACTAATTATTTTGGAGGTCAAAAGGAAGCTCTACTGAGTGCCATTCTACTTTGTTCTGTTTTGCCAAGTTGTCGCTCTATGAGTGATTTTTCATTGTCTGTTTGTCTGTCTGTTTGCTTGTTTGTTTGTTTGTCACTCGCCTACAGGTCACAAATATAAACTGATCGTCATGAAACCTCGCTAAATTGTAGAGGTCGTCACAATTGAGGCGTCCCTTGATTTTGAGGTCAAAGGTCACCTGGAGGTCAAATTTCTAAAATCACCATTTTAAATCCGATTGACTTGAACATTGAACAGCATTTGTATATCGAGTCATTAAATTGGAAAGTCAACTATTTTTGAGGTCAAAAGGTCAACCCAAGGTCAAACTTCCAAAATCATCAATTTTCATCTGAAAAACTGTCAATTTTCATCTGATTGACTTGGTAATTGAACAGCTTTTGCACATAGTCAAATTGGCAAGCCAACTATTTTTGAGGTCAAAAGGTCAAAGGTCAACTCAAGATCAAACTTCCAAAATCATCAATTTTCATCTGAAAAACCATCACTTTTCATCTGATTGACTTGGTAATTGAACAGCTTTTGCACATAGTCAAATTGGCAAGCCAAATATTTTTGAGGTCAAAAGGTCAAAGGTCAACTCAAGGTCAAACTTCCAAAATCATCAATTTTCATCTGAAAATTTTCATCCGATTGACTTGAAAATTTAAGAGCATTTTCATAGTGCCTCACTGAATTGGGAAACCAACTATTTTTGAGGTCAAAAGCTTAAAGGTCAACTCAAGGTCAAACTTCCAAAATCATCAATTTTCATCTGAAAAACCATCCATTTTCATCCGATTGACTTGAAAAATAGAACAGCATTTGCATAGTGCTTCACTAAATTGGGAAACCAACTATATGTAAGGTCAAAAGGTAAACTCAAGGTGATATTTCTAAAATCATCAATTTTCATCTGAAAAATCGTCACTTTTCATCCTATTGACCCTTTTGGGGGGAGGGGGCGGATTTTGCAAGTATTGTGCTCTGCATGACATCTTCTTGTTTGTTTGTTTGTGAACAGAATATCTCAAAAAGTTGTGGATGGATTTCAGACAAAATGTGGTGGAGACATTGGGTATGTGACAAGGACGAAATGATTAGATTTTGGTGAAGATCCAGATCCAGCTCTGCATCTGAGAATTTTTTCGTGATTCTTCACCTAGAGATTGGGCTAAAACGACACGATATTTCAAAAAGTTGTGGACGGATTCGGACGAAACTTGGTGGATGTGTTGGGTACGTGACAAGGAAGAATTTATAAGATTTTGGTTCAGGTCCGAATCCAGATCTGGTCTATCAGTGGGATACAAAACGTAGACTGTTCACTCTGCGGAGGTATGCATTCTATCGAGTGCCGTTTTAGTCTCCTTTTCAACTGATTTAAAGTTACTGCAAGAAGAACACCGTACTAATAATATGTGCACACCATTCCTTATAGTTTATATATGTTCCCTTGCTTTTCTTCTCACTTCCCCCAAACTTCTTTCCAAATTTATCTCTGCTTTGCCCACACTCTCCTTAATCGACCTCCATGACGTCATCCTACACAATTTAAGTCTCCCGTTTAACCCTGCGGCCTGATATAAATATGAGTGTGAATGTTTTTTGTCTATCAATGCCATCTGATGCCATTTTAGCATGTATGACGTAGTAAACGTGATTCCTGCACGAGCAAAGTTAATACTTTCATTAGCGCGAGCTAATGAATGAGCAAATGCACGAGCAAATCATTAGCTTATCTAGAATTGGAATTCCATATAAGGTATTGTCATCGTGCACCGTCCGTCTGTCCGTCTGTCCGTCTGTCCGTCTGTCCGTCTGTCCGTCTCTCCGTCTCTCATTTCGACTTCTCCGGCCAAACCGCAGGGCCAATCCGACTGAAATTTGACAGCAAGGTTCCACTCATGACTGGTAACGAGGATTGTAAAGCTCATTCCGATCACGTGACGTTAATAGGTCAAAATGGCGGACTTAGTAAATTCCTTCAAAAATTTATTCTCCAGACCCACCAATCAGCTACAATGCTACCAAATTTGGGTTACAACATTAGGACAGGGTCCTGATGTTAAATTGCGGAGGTCATGCCAATCACGTGACCGGAAGTGTGTTAAAATGGCTGACTTAGTAAATTGTTTGGAAAATCGTGTCGATTCCTTCAAAAATCTTCTCCTTAAAAAATCTCCTCCAGACCCACTGGTCAGAATGTTACCACATTTGGGTTATGATATAAGGCCACGGCCCAGTTAAGCTACAGGTCTAGTGATTCTATTTTTATATTACTAAACCCCCAAACCGAGTAAAAACTATAGCTGAGTTTGTCAATCACTATGATCGGAACAGGAATCACAGTCAGAATGTTTGGTCCATACTATTCAACATTTACTCAACCAGGAGATGATTGTATGATTTTTGGTAATCAGAAAAGAACACAAACGGAATATTAGTCAGGTTCACGATGTTTTTTCGTTCAAAATCATGGTAGATTAGCAAACCTATACATTTTTGGAAACGTTATTACATGGAAAATCTGAAAATCAATGTTTACATTTGCCAATTCCGACCAATTCGATTCGACCAATTCGACCAATCGACCAATTCCATTCGACCAATTCGACCAATCGTTTCGATCGACCATTCGACTGATTCGATTCGATTCGATCGACCATTCGACCAATTCGATTTGCCAATCAATTTGACCGACCTTTGCTTGTGTGGAACGGACTGTGAAAACGATGCGGACTATATTGTCGGATACGACACACAGGACAGTGATGACGAACTCTAAATGGCATATTCTGTAATCGTGTATGTTTGATGCCATTGACTGCCTGTGTATATTTTGTCATTGACTGCCTGTGTAGATGTGAAGTTATACTGACTGCATGTGTATATATGATTTTGCTGACTGCCTGTGTATGTTTGGTGATATGAATTATTGTGACACATTTTGATGTTATTAACTGCCTGTACAAAATGATAACGTGTATTTGATTATGCAACTTATCGCGAATATAAAGACAGTATTTTGCAATTCAAAACCTTCGATTCGTGTCTTACCATTCCCCATAGCACTAATTTGATACTTTCATTGGATTCCTTGTCCCTGAAAATATAGGTTTAGTATATTTTAAAAGTTTTTAGGGTAATTAGAGGCAGAAATAGAACAAAATATGTATTTTACAGTGGCCATTTTGAAAATCCAAAATGGCCGCCATACAGGTATCTCTCCAAATGTAAACATTGATTTTTAGTTTCCTTATGCTATAACCTTTCCAAAAATGTATAGGTTTGCTAATCTACCATGATTTTGAACGAAATATAATTTATTGACATAGTGAACCTGACTATATGAGGTTATTATGTTCAAAAGGTCCCCAGACTGACTTGATTGGGTAAAGTGTATGACATATACTATTCATACCTCGTTGGAGCTCTCTCTTCAAAATGAACTCATTAACAAATATGAATTCTAGTTCAATATTCGGTATAAGCTTCAGCTGTACCTTTTGAAGTGACCTCTCTGGACCCTTCGAAGAATTGGTGTCAGCTCGCTGGCACATGATCAAAAGATCATCCTTAAAGGGGGGAAATTCGTATAATAATGGGCGGGTAACAATGTGATGATGTAATGAGGTCGATTTGATGTAGGAGATCTTACATGTAGGTTGTAGGGGAGCCCCCAGGAATCTTTTAAGAGTGGGCAGGTCTAGTTGTAGACATCAGTCCATTACACTTTCTGTAGACGACTATCTTATCCCACCCACAACTCCGTTGTATTGAGCTTAGATTGAGCCATTAATTTTTCCGGGTACATCAGTACCAATACTCCAATAGGCGTGTTATTTTGAGACCTTGTCTACGCCGGACCCACCACTGTTACTGTATAACTGGCAAATTAACACATTTCCCACAAAATGTTTTAAAATGCCACCACTTGTGCCGAACAAGAGCAAAGCTCAGGTGTTAAGCTAATTATATTAATGTAACGATTAACCCTAGATAGGTATACCCCAGGGGCCAGGGTATTCCCATCCTTACAGAATGGGTATACCCATGGGTTGCAAGTTGAAGGTTTGTAATTGTGTGATCTTCAATTTCGATCTCTCAAATTACAGTGAACTGTTTCTCCACAATGTCTGGAGGTAAAATGTTGTTCTCACGTGGCGGTCTTTCTCCCACTCCCTGTGAGGTCTGCTGCACCAGGGCTCATTGTGAACTCGTTATGAAGACTTTCTGATCCGTCATGCTTCCTTGAAGTCCTCAATCACCAGAATAAGCTAACGGTGCTTTAATTGGCCGAGCTAAGGCCTAAGGCGAGGTCTGCCTAATGGGCCCTGCCTAATGGACCCTCTCAAGGTGGAACTGTTTGTTACTAAATTGCTGTTGTAGTACTTAGTGCTATCCTTGCTCAGCTGTTCTTTATATTGCTGCAGGGATGTGAATAGGGGGTAATGGATGCAACATTGACTAGTTATACCATTAATACGTGTTTAGCATAAGTGTCTGGTTTCTATGTAAAAACGATAGGTCACGTGTCAAAGTCTATGTCGGACATGAAAACTGTGACCCCTTCCCCCTCTACATCAAACCCCACTCCCCACCCCGACCCCTCCCAACCTTAATCCCTGAAATCATTCTTTGAGATTTGTCTACCTGTTTCTTTGAAGGTGAACAGAATATTTTATTTAGATGAACTGCCAACAGTCGACTCCAAAAGTCCAGCCAACCTCCTCGAGGACGTCCAGGATACGTCTCGCGAATGCACGCTGAGTTAAGATCCGCCTCAGACCGTTCACCGCTGTTGGTATGTCGTGGGCTCGATAGGCCCGGTGGAGGACCAATGACCATGCGGTCACAGGGTTAACTAAAATGGCATCCAGTAGAGTGCAAACTTCCGCCAGGTTGAACAGCTTACATTTTGTAGCCCACTGATAGGCCGGTTCTGCATCCAGACCTTAAACAAAATCTAATCAGCTCGTTCTTGCCACATACCCAACTCATCCACCCAGTTTTGTCCAAATAAATCTACAACACTTTGACATATCGTGCTATAAATCGGTTTTGGCCCGATTTTTTTTAGTGGTGACGAATCACTGAAAAAATTATAGTATCCGGATTCATATCTGTATATTCACCAAAATCTAATCAATTCGTCCTTGTCACCCATCCAACCTATCCACCAAATTTGGTCCTAATCCATCCGTAATTTTTGAGACATCTTGCTCATAAATAGACAGACAGACAAACAAACAAACAGGGGTGGAAATACAACCTCTGTCCACCTTCGGTGGCAGAAGTAACGAGAAAGAGTACCTAATCGGAGACTGTAGACCCCCGCGAGGACTTGTTTTGGATGGTGTATTTTGTGTGGCAAATAAAAGGAAGGATTTACTAAATTAAAGGTCATTAAATGCAAATGAAAGGTCCAAATGGTCTAAAATGTCTTAAGGTCTAAGGGTTTTAAAGGGCAGAAAGAGGTCTGAAGGGTCTTAATGTCTAAAAGGTATGTTCCAATAATACATAATTAATGGACGTAATTAATAAATGTAGTCACGGTCCAAAAATACATAATTAATAGACATACTCACATTTGGATTGTATTTGGATGATTTGGATGACTTTTAGAGTCGTCACTCCCCCTTCTCCCTGCTCTCGTCACGACGAGATTGGGGATGAATGGAGGAATGAGTGTTGAGTTCAGAAATGGATGTCATTGAGGTGTGTGGTTAATTGGTGAATGACATGGTGCAAAGTGAGTGTGAGTGTGAATGTGTAGAAGAGAAAACACCCCTCTCCCCTCCCTCCCCGCCCCTCCCCCTCCTCCTCCTCCTCCTCCTCTGTGGAGTGAATCCTCAAAATAGTGATAGATAGATGCAGGAGATTCAGATGTTTTGGAATATGAATGCTGTTTTGGTGTTGGTGCCGAAAGAGGAAAAGTGAAATTATATGGGTGTAAAAGTGGAGTTGAAGGGCTCTGGGAGTGTGGTCTGAGTGAGCTGTGATGAGAGAAGTATGCACCCGGGTAGAGTCCCTGTATAAAGAGAGTTGCGCCATGCGCTGACCCGAGATTTCTGGTCACGTGATTTCGTGGCGCCATTTTGTGTCTAACTTCACCGTGCGTGAACGTCAGCTTGGTACGGGAATGTTGTTTATTGCCAAACAAAATGACTGGTTGTTCTGCTTTTGGTTGTTCAAACCAATCTGGGAAATATAAGATGTATAGATTTCCAAGTGATAAAGTCAGAAGACAAATTTGGGAAGCGAAAGTCAGACGAAAGAGCTGGAAAGCGATCGACTCCTCGAGACTCTGCCAGGTAGGCCCACGCCGCTTGATGATCGATGTTCAAAAGCAATTCTATCTGCTCGGTTTTTTTTTGGTTGTCTGTCCGTTGAAAACCCTTTTAAAGGGAAGTGATTTGTGTTTGTTTATCATCTTCAAGGAGCTGACCAAAAATGCATTTCCGTGGGAAGAACCCTGCTCAATTTTTTTCGGGTAGTCCTAGCGGACCGCATATTGTCATTGATTGATGAAATGTCCCGGTACAGTGACATTGCCTGGTCTGCGGTTGGGTAGTCTGCGGGCAATGTCACTGTACTTTTTCAGAGGGAATTAATTTTGATTTTATAGGGGTGGGAAACCCATGGTCCGTTTTGTTTTCAGTTGTCTGTCCGTCCATTCAAAACTTATTCCGAGGCAAGTTATTTTTTTGGTTTAAAATCTTTAGCCTAATCGGCAATCATAAAAGCAATTTTAGGGGGGGACCTGCTCAATTTTTTTGCGGGTTGTGCAGCCATCCATACGTCCAAAATTTAGGGAGGGAATTAAGTCGCCAGCTATGAAAAACATATTAATCGATCAGGCAATATCCATCAGAGTTCTGGGCAAGGGTGTAGTAATAAATGAACGTTTCAATCTTACTAGATGCCGATGACGTTTTCCTTATGTCAGAGACAGAAGCTGACTTGCAGCTTGTTAAATCATTACAATGGAAATTGAATATAAATGTCGATAAAACTAAAGTTGTACACTATAGAAATATGGCAATACCACGTACAGAATTTGTTTTAAGTGTGTTAGACTATATGTCGGCTGGAAGTCCTACACCGGAATTGCTCTCGGCACCCTTTAAAAAATATTGGATATGCCCACACTCCTTTCTAAAAGTTATTAAAATTCAGAGAACGACAGCATTGGTTTGTCTTACTTATAATGTTAGCTCTTATATGCAGTGTTGGCTTGTAATATGCATTGCCATACCACTTTTAATATCACCACACAGCTCTTTTTCACGGCAATAGCTGAGTTTTTGACAAAACAAATATCACCTGTATGTAATAATAAGACTAAATATGTGTAGTAAAATTTTTTTTAGCAGGTTTAGAATATATCACCCCATATCGCGAATGTACATGTATATCTAATCCGACACACTTAGACACAAAATGGCGTCCAAATTTGAGTTGACACAACTCTCTATATACAGGGACTCTACACCCGGGGCCCAGAGAGCATTTTTTTTCTTTTTTTTTTGTATACAAGATCGAGGCTCGTGGAAGAGCTAACATTAATGACAAAAAAAAACGGACACATAAGACATAATAAAGAGAGTGGGAGACAAGATGGGGAGAGAGGGGGAAGCACACAAGCACAACATTTGAGAGCAGGGACATCGGGAGATCTGTGGAGGGGAGAGGGCTTGGGGGGAGGAGGAGGCGTGGAAAGGGGGTGGGGTGGGAGAGGTAAAAAAAAACACATGGACACAGCTCGGACTTCCAGGAAATAAGTCTGTATTTCAGAAAAGTAAATCTGGGGTGAATTAACTGGGGTAGAAAAGATCAAGGTTTTGGATGGGGGAAGATAAGAGATAGTGGTGAACAGCTGTTTAAAAGACCTGGAGGGAGGAGTGGGATTGAAGAGAGTGAGGGAGTTTGTTCTGGAGGCAGGAGAAAAGAGGAATGAAGAGTGAAGGTGAGCAGAGAGTCTTGATTTTGGCAGTTCCACCAGAAGAGGGTTGCTGGCAAGACACATGCAAGTTGACAGTAAAATTGAGTGCAAGACACATGGGTAAGCAGAGGCCCCAGATGGCAAGACGCATGGGTAAGCCAAATTTATTGTGTGAGAAGTCCTGAGTACCCGGAGGGGGATCCAAGGCGGTAAATGCCATGACCCACATGTAGGTACTAGACCCACAGGTGGAACCAGAGAAGGCCCCACAGGATTCAGAATAAGAGTGTGATGGAACTTAGGTGATCACCAAATCCATCTGTAAGTTGGTGATCGTGCTGGTGGAATGCCCATAGTTGATTGTAACTCGAGTCTGGAGCCCTCAAGTCCAACCCACAGTCCACTGCAACAATATATATATATATGCCCCCACTATGCTAATATATATATACACACATGCACACACATGCACATGCATACACACACATACACACATACACACAGTGGAATGTGTGAGCCTAAGATTTGGCGGACACGAGTGGGAGGGGGACCTGAGATTTAGCGGACCTGAGTCGGAGGGGGGCTTGATATTTGGCAGATTCGAGTGGAAGGGCTGCCTGAGAAAGATGAGGACCGGTGGCGGTGATACATGCATGAGAACACACACACACACAAACATGTGTGCATGGGTCATGATTTGCACGTGCACATGCACTATTATGGTTTATACATATGTTTGACTTTGGTTTTGCTTTTGGTTTTGGTTTAGCATGTTTTTTTGGGGTTTGTGTGACATCATATGTTGTGTATTGTATGCACACATATTATTTTTATGTATTATATACATATATACATATTGTGCACATGTTGTATATACAATACAACATGTTGTGCATGATATGTTGTACAGTGGTATGTTGTGTACACAAATGTTGTGTGCAACATATTACACATGTTTTTTGCGCACACATGCACATGTGAGGGTAAGTCAATAAATAAAGTGAATTTTACTGTTAACAATAGTGCATGTGTCAAATACATGTATGTGTATCATATTGCAGGGCCACGTGAAAGTGAAACCACATTGTACCTGACTTCTCCGCACGTGGTGTTAATGATCTTGCTGTAATGATGGCTGCCCCCACTATACCAGTTGCACTATTACAGAACAGCGAGGAGTCATCAGGTGTTTTTCTTAGTGAAGGTGCCAAACGGTGTGATATTCTTCATACAATGACTACACAACATGGTATGAACTGTATGTTGCAGAAAAATATTGTCGTGTGATTCCCCTTGGTGAAGACCGGGAAATCACGGACAGCAAATCGAGCGTTATTTAAGGCGTTATTCAATAACAGATTTCACTCGACAAGCACGGGGGAAAAAGAGAAGAAGAAGAAGAAGCAGGAAGCTTTTACCTGACGGCCCCGCGCGGTAACCTTCACCCTGCAAAGTAATAACTCAAACCGAAAACAGAATTAGAATGTACAAAAAGAATAGATTTATTAACGGAACCTGAGAACAATGAAACGCGCCGGTAAAAAAATGTCCTAAATCGGGATCCCTCACACCAGACGTCTAAAACAAACACAACACCTTTTCTCCCGCCTCTGGAACAAACTCCCCCACTCCCTTCAATCCCACTCCTCCCTCCAGGTCTTTAAAACAGTTGTTCACCACCATCTCTTATCTTCCCCCATCGAAAACCTTGATCTTTTCTACCCCCGGTAATTCACCCCAGAGTCCTTGCAGTGTTCATATGTTTTATTCCTCTCCCACCTCCCCCCAAGTCCTCCCGATGTCCCTGCTCTCAAATGTTGTGTTTGTGTCCTTCCCCCTCTTCCCCCTCTCTTTTGTGTCCTTCCCCCTCTCTCCCCATCTTGTCTGCCGCTCCCCTTGTTTTTTGTGTTTTGTGTGTCGGTTTGTCTTTTTGTGTGATTAATGTTAGCTCTTTCACGAGCCTCGATCTTGTATACAAAAAAAAAAAAAAAAAAAAAGGGAGAATTTACTAAAAGAACCGCTTCGTGTGGGTGTGTGCTGGGCTTAGCTCTAATGGCTGGAGTGTCAGGGATCGTCAGGCCCCAAGCTCTTCGTCCGAACACGGCTCCGGAACCCCCCCTCCCTTCTTGACCCTTTTTCACCAGGCCTCGATAAGGCCTCCCGCGCGGCCCGTCTGCGTCCCCCTCCAGGCAGGTTGCATGAGTGAGCGAACGATCTGCAGCTCCCTTCGTTTCAACGACAGGTCACGTCCCACACACCGTCGCTCGCCAATGTCCGGAACAAAATCAAACGGGGAGATAGACCATGTCGAGCAGAAGGTACAAGCGCAAGAACGCAAAGGAAGTCCAGGGCAAGAAGAAGGAAATGCCGGCCAGCAAGTTGTTTTATCACTTGTGGTATGACATCACCGGTCCTCCCTACCAATCAGTCCGTCGCCTCTCGACCTCTAGAATGTTCTTCTGGCGTCAGTCCCTCATCCCAGCGAAGTGCTCTCTTCCTCCTGCTATCGGTCGGTGGCCAACCAGTATGCCGCTTCCTGCTCCCTTCCTTCCACCAATCCGAGGAAAGCTTCTTGCCCCTCCCTTGGCCAATCACCAGTCCTTCCTTACTCTGCCAATCGGCGGCCTTCATCTTGCCTTGTGTGATGAGTGTTGCTATGCCAGCCGGTGCTGTAGCTGGCTGCGGCTCCATCGGCAGTGCCCCGAACTGGCTTCCGGTGAGTTTTATTATTGGGTGGATTTAATTAGCGTGTGCGCTAATGGGCCTAACTAATGTCTATGGTGTAGTGCCATACGGGACAATGGATAGATCACAGGTCTCACGCACAGGGGAATTAACATAATCCCTACTCGAGTTAGCACAAGGATCATCCTTGTATGATCACAAAGATACACTTAAGCGAACAAACTGCCTAAACAAACTCATTACATGTGGGGTTCCTGATCACGACAACCGGAGCATGATACCTACACAGATCTACCTGATCTATATATCACTACCCCAAAATTCCTAACAATATGTTTGAATGGTGTAGACGGTTTCATAAAGGACAGACGAGTGCGAGCACAATGGCGATTCAGGAATGCATTAGGGAACAACCAATATCATTTAATTACAAGGGCATCCATAACCTCAAGTGTTGACAAAATTGTGGGGAGCAACTATGTCGAAAAATAAAGGTCTTCCCAAACAGGTGAAGCATATTTGGTAGGTAATTCGCAAGTTCACTTTACTTATCGATGTGCATGTGTGTGCGATCATTCAACTGTTGCGGTGATCCAAATGTGTACACACATATGTCGGTGTTCAATCTTTCATGAAATTGAATTTGGTAAATTATGCAAGAAGTTTTCCTCTGCATTGACTCCATGGCTTATTAAAGGATAGAGAAGGAAAAAAAATTCCCCAAATTGACATCACCTATATTGGCCTATGTCAGAGGGACCATTGGGTGGGCATGGTGTCCAAAAGGTAATTTTAGTGCTTTTTTAAAATAAACCTGATTAGTGTTTATCTTTGGACCTTTTTCAATACAATAATATGGCTTTTTACAAAAAACAAAGTGATATGCCCATGCAGATTGCACAATCGTATTCAATGTCAATGACACCATTTTGTAGATTGTGCTAAGTTCTATGGAGCCATGCTTGGTCCGAATGTGCGGTACAGATATTGCAGTTGGGACCAATTCCACTTGTCGTTTAAATTGTGCAAACCATTGTGGTCTATAGATCGTGCACCATCGGGTGACGTTGACATTTCAAATTGATCAATTTTTAGGTGCACACTTCTCCATTTTCCACGAGGAACCAATTTGCGGTGCACCGGTCTCGTGGTGCAAAAAGGTGATCAAGGCAGGTAAGCATAATGTTCCTGTAAACTTGTGCTCAGTCTTGCATCGCCCTCTATCATTCATTCTGAGATGTAAAATACCTTGTGATATGGTCTCACAACAACAACAACATGCATTTTAAAGGCCATTTTCCCTGCTACAGCGGGGGTTAGCCTTGCGGTCCCCATGACAATCTTCTCCATTTTGCCCTATTTTCTGCATCTCTCCTTGTTAACCCCCTTGCCCGCATTTCTTCTTCCACCATCTTTAGCCAAGTCTTTCTCGGTCTTCCCCGTCTCCCCGTGATATGGTCTCCTAAAAGGTGATTAAACCCACCATCCACTATGATTCAGAGCCCTTCACTTTTTTCACATTTTGTTATGTTGCAGCCTTATGCTGAAATCGTTTAAATTCATTTTTTCCCTCATCAATCTACACTCAATACCCCATAATGACAAAGAGAAAACAGGATTTTAGAAAGTTTTGTTGCAAATTTATTAAAAAGAAAAAAACTGAAATATCACATTTACATAAGTATTCAGACCCTTTGCTATGACACTTGAAATTTAGCTCAGGTGCCTCCCATTTCTCTTGATCATCTTTGAGATGTTTCTACACCTTGATTGAAGTCCACCTGTGGTAAATTCAATTGATTGGACAAGATTTTGAAAGGCACACCCTGTCTATATAAGGTCTCACAGCTGACAATGCATATCATAGCAAAAACCAAGCCATGAGGTCGAAGGAACTGCCTGCAGAGCTCAGAGACAGGATTGTGTGGAGGCACAGATCTGGGGAAGCCTACAAAAAACATTTCTGCTGCATTGAAGGTTCCCAAGAGCACAATGGCCTCCATAATTCTTAAATGGAAGAAGTTTGGAACAACCAGGACTCTTCCTAGAGCTGGCCGCCCGGCAAAACTGAGCAATCGGGGGAGAAGGGCCTTGGTAAGAGAGGTGACCAAGACCCCGATGGTCAATCTGGCTGAGCTCCAGAGATCCTGTGTGGAGATGGGAGAAACTTCCAGAAGGACAACCATCACTGCAACACTCCACCGATCTGGGCTTTATGGCAGAGTGGCCAGACGGAAGCCTCTCCTCAGTGAAAAACACATGAAAGCCCGCTTGGAGTTTGCAAAAAAGCACCTAAAGGACTCTCAGACTGTGAGAAACAAGATTCTGTGGTCTGATGAAACCAGGATTGAACTGTTTGGCTTCCGCCTGCAGGTTCATGGATGTCACATCACACTCCAACAGGATAACGCGCGCTCTCCCGTCACACGCACAAGTGGTACCCGACTTCATCGCACAACAGAACATGCCCACACTTCCTTGGCCAGCTGTTTCACCTGATCTTTCTCCCATAGCAGATGTTTGGGATGAAAAGCTACGATGATTGTGCAGTCTCCAAAAGCAGCCTGTTTGCCCAACTAGGGCAGGCCTTGGTACAGATCTGGAATGACATCCCTCAAGCTTTCTTCTACCATCTGATGTCCTCAATGAGGCATCATTATCAAGCATGTGTCAACGCAAATGTTGGGCACACCAGATACTGAGCTGTTCGCTGATGTATGACCGCACCACACTTCAGCCTCTGGAGAAATGTCTTGCACACGTGTTGACATTCTCATGTCGATTTCATGTTTATCAAACACTAAATATTGATATGACCAAACAACGTGGTGTTTTGTTTTCATTTCTTATTTCACATATGTGTAAATGATGCACAGAAACTTTTTCCGCTAATATATATATACACACACACACACACACACACACACACACACACACACACACACACACACACACACACACACACACACACACACACACACACACACACACACACACACACACACACACACACACACACACACACACACACACACACACACACTACGAGCAAAAGTATCCGTTGACAGGAAAAACAAGCAGAGCTACCCAGGAAAAGTAAAAAAGTTAATTTATTTATTTAAATTATTTATTGGACTTTATTTATTTAAATTATTCCATTATATTTAAGTTATTTTAATAATGAAATTATTTCATTTCATTATTAAAAGGTTCATTATGTTGCACTCTTGGTCACTCAGAGCCAAAGCTCTGAGCTACTTGTACCACCCACCACAAAATGGTGGTGCAACATCAGGCGGTGGAGGTTGAGGGAGCGTGTGCGTGTGTTCGAGAGAAAGCACCAGTCCTTTGCAGTAAAGGATATTTAGACAGAGGGAGGAAAAGAGCAGAGAGAGAATGAGCAGAGAAGAAAATAAAGGATACGCAAAATTTTAAAATCGATTTAACTCATAATGATCATGGATAGAATGATTGGAAGTCCTCACATAGAGAAGAAATGTAAATAATAGCCCTCTTGATCACACAGTACCCAAAAAAAATCCGGCCTTTTCAATTTGAGACTAATTGGTCATCCAATTCTTTTTCCCCAAAATCCTATTTGCCAAAAATTGCTATATCGGTCACTTTGGCCTGAATTTGTGGGCTCAAAACGACCTCTGATGCCTCTGGAGACGTGGCCACATTGCCTCGGCCACATTGCTAATGTCATTTCCCACACAAAGTTGGATCTGTACCCACAGTATGGAGTTTGTAACTTCATTGATGTGGCTGTGCATAAGGGAGCTTCTCCCAGAGAGAGACATTTGTGTGTGTGTGTGTGTGTGTGTGTGTGTGTGTGTGTGTGTGTGTGTGTGTGTGTGTGTGCACGCGTTGTTGCTTGTTATCTCCATATCCAGGTTTCAGATAGTGGAATGGAGCCCTCAAAGGTCTCGAGGTGTCCATCTCAATGTGTGCGTGCATATATGTGCGTGTGCGCACAATATTCATGCATGTGCGTGAATAAGTTTCTGTTTCTGGCAGAGCTATCTCCACACATGAGTGGGTTTCAGGAGGTTGAGTGGGTCTCGGAGACCGACCAGGTCCCAACAAGTTTCCACCGTGTGTGTGTGTGTGTGTGTGTGTGTGTGTGTGTGTGTGTGTGTGTGTGTGTGTGTGTGTGTGTGTGTGTGTGTGTTATTTAACATTATTTATGTTATTTAACAATGTTTAGCAAGACATATGTATATAATATATTAATATACGTATCTGTCAGTCCGGAAACTTTTTGATCGCACCTCTTTTTGCGAAAATCTTGTGTAAAGTTATAATTATATATTTAGGAATACCGTAACATTATTTTTTATCAACGATTATAATCAGTCGATGGGAGCATTTTAACGGCCTGTAATACGTCTTGTAGTTTACGGCTAATAATATATCGATACGATTTATACAATCGAGCAACGGAACGCAGCATCGAGGGGAGCGAGTACACTCAGAAGGTGCGGCACGTGCCGTGCACACTGT
>NC_136265.1:149004738-149074738 GCF_964187855.1 Myxine glutinosa
GGAGGGGGTTCAGGGTGGGGTGAAGGCCCCAATTCTCTCTGTGTGAATGTGTATCATATAGTGCCACCTGGTATTACAAATCATCATCTTCTTCATATAATTTATTTAAATTAAGCTTAACCAAAGCAGCAATTTGCATTACAGTGATGTTGAAATCTGAGTGGGAATAATTCCAAATTTTCAAAACTAGTACACCCACTCCTTCACACAGGAGGAGGAGTGACAGGAAGAGTCATGTTATTATCCCCTCTGGGGTATATAGATTACAGTAGATCTAGTCTTGGATTCGTTAAGTCTGTGGTGGACGTTATAAGCAAAGAATGCCTGAAGGATGTCAGGATTCCTCCAGATTTATTTCTTTTTGGTGTCAAAAGGCAGTAGCGGCTGTTTAGAAAGGTAATCATACGTGTTTGTGGTTTATAATATTTTTATACCTCCACCCCCGGAGGTGGCCGGCGTCATTATGTTTTCAGGTTGTCCGTACGTCCGTCTGTCCGTCAGTCTGTATGGGCTAAACCTCATTTTTCTCAGCAACCACATGTCCGATTTGAAACTTTCAGAGTAGGAGTGACACCCATGCAGAATGTTTTTATCAAAATTGTGACGTCATAGGTCACGTGGTATGGTAGCCATCTTGGAATAAACACAAATAATTACAATTTTATTTCTCGGAAACCGCTGAATGGATAAATTTGAAACTTGGCACATTCTCAAGTACTCCCAATGGGTAACAAAATAATGATAATAACGTCATAGGTGAAGTGGTATACCAGCCAAAAATGTTTTAATTGAATTCCTTATCTTAAAAATCTGAAATTGCATGCACTTGATCTATGACCCATTTGTATTGAAATATTAAATTTATGACATCATAGGCAGCCATATTGGTAGCCATATTGGATTTAACCTAAAACCATAAAAAAACATCTTCTCCCAAACCATCAAATCAATTGACTCGAAACTTTGTGTGTCATTGACTAGGCATGGGGATTAAAAGATGATCATGGAAACCTCATTGGTCACATGGTGTGGCAGCCATATTGGATTGAAGGAAAATGTTAAATAATTATATCTCTGAAACCGCTTACCCTATCAAAGCGAAATTTTAGAAATATCTAACACCATTGTTGCATATAGTTTGAAAATTAGGACATCGTAGGTCACGTGGTTTGGCAGCCATCTTGGATAGAAAAACGAACCTTATCCGATCAACACGAAACTTCACAAACGTGATCCCCTTCCCATACATATGCAGAGTGTACATTTTTTAAGGTTATATGTCATGTGGTATGGCAGCCATATTAGCTTGCAAGCCGATATTTAAAAGAATACCTTCTCTAAAACCACTTCACCGATCAATGTGAAACCTGTCATGGCTGGTGAAAATGTGATACTTGAAAACAGCTGAAGATTTTTAAATCAAACTTGTTTATTTTTAGGACAGTGAATGAGGGCATCTACCCATTGTGGGACTATGCGGAGGCATATTGGCGACACAGTCACATTGCTCTAGTTTACTTCTGATCTAGGCTTTGTTACGGATTCGTCACTTCCGCCTTTGTTGTTGTTATATACTTGTAGGATATTTAGTTTCAGGTAATATTGTTGTTAAGATTTCTGTGTGAAATGGAGATGACTTTAGTAAAAGGTAAAAATAAATGTTTGTGGGGGGGGAGGGGGGGGGATGGGGAAGGAAGAAAAACACGGCAAAGAAACCGGAAGAGGTGGGAGGAAAAAGATCGTCGGGGAAAAGAGACAACCGTGAGTCACATCGAGGCTGCTAGTGAACTTCCTCGATATTGGTCGTGAATGAATTGAGGCTTCCCGTGAAAGGGATTGCCTGTGACATCGTCCCATATTGTGATTGCAATTAAACCTGCATCTCAGGTTTTGGTACCGAGCGTGAACTATTGTTGGCGGGAAAGCAAGCGCCTTTATTACAAGCCGATCCCATTTTTTCCTCAAGGAGGCCGTCCACCTGGTGCATCGTGTTTTGTCATTGGGATTCCCATACCGACATCATCATGTGGATCACTGTTGGTTTCCATAGCGACTTAATTCCCATATCGACCTCTTCGTGTGGATCACCGTTGGTTTCCATATTGTCTTAATCGTTAGTGGACGTGGGGCATGGATTGCACTCACGTTTTGGGGGACCGTTACCCCATGTCGCCATCTGTCCGACCTCTCACCTCGTAACTCCTCGTCTGCAGCCGCGCCGATACCTGCCTGTTGTTCTTGTCGTTCTGCACGACTTCGACCTTCGCCCAGCGTGGGGATTCGTGCACGGAATTTGGGATTGTTACATTCCACTCATGTTTGGCGTATTGTGAGTTTATTGCTTTGAGAGCATTGGGGAATGATGGTACCATCATAGGTACTGTTCATGAGATGCAAGTGATATTTTCATGGTACTTTCTTTAAGAGTGTTATTATTGTGTATGTGAGAGTACTTAATACAATTACCTATTTTGTTCTACACAATTGCATTGGTGTGGTTTTACCATGGTTTATTAGAATACTCAAAATAACAAATCTTTCTGCCGCATTCCCTCTCAAGTTTCTGAGGGGCACCGTAACCGGGGTTTGGGGAGGTAACATGCAACAGAAATTGGGGGCTCGTCCTGGATTGAATTCCTAAACATTCCCAAATTTGACAATTTTTGTGTGAAGGTTAACAGGCTTGCTAAGTAATAGTCACAATGGTGTTTGACGTGGAAAATTTTGTGACGTCCCCTAACGAGGCACAGTTCCAGGCGTTAAAAGGATCGGAACTTAAGACTTTGGCCAAATACTGTAACTTGGAGGTCCGAGTCAGTATGAAGAAGACGGAGATTCAGCGTTGGTGGTAGAATATTTAGTGGGAGAGAGAAAATGGGAAGAGGTAGCATTGGATTGGTTACCAGAGGAAAAAGGAAACATGGAGCTCTGGAAAATGGAGATGCAACTGTAAAGCCAGGAAAGATTAAAAGAGTTGGAATTGGAAGAGACGAGGCAGCAATGAGAGGAAAGAAAAGCAGAAAAGGAATGACTCGAGGAGCAAGAGCAGAGGAAAGAGCGGAGGAAAGGAAAGCAGAAAAGGAACTTGAGGAGAAAAGAGCAGAAAGGGAACGAGAACTCGAGGAGAAAAGAGCAGAGGAAAGAGCAGAGGAAAGGAAAGCTGAAAGGGACCGAAAGGAATGGGACATGGCATATCAGAGGGAAATTAAACTCAAGGAATTTGAATTATTGGGGACGGAGAGAAATATTTTCCATGCAGGCTAGTTCAACAACAAGTCAGAACACTTGGGATATTGGGAGGCATGTAAGGCTGGTTCCACCCTTGAATGAAAAGGAGGTAGGCAAGTTCTTTTTACACTTTGAAAAGGTGGCTCAGATGTTAAAATGGCTTGAGGAGTCATGAACTATGTTAGTACAAAGTGTTTTGGTGGGTAAAGCACAAGATATCTATTCGGCTTTACCGATTGACCAATGTGCAGATTATGAGACAGTTAAGAAAGCCATTCTCAAAGCCTATGAATTGGTCCCCGAAGCTTACCGACAAAAATTTAGGAATGCCAGGAAGCGGGAGAATGAGACCCATGTGGAGTTTGCCAGAGAGAAGGAAACTATGTTTGTTAGGTGGTGTGACTCAAAAGAGATTGGGGAAGATTTTAACCGTTTACAATTGATTTTGGTGGAAGAATTTGAACAGTGTGTCCACGCAGACACTAAAGTTCAGTTCGATGAAAAAAAGTACCTCAGTTGTATGAGGTAGCAACAGTGGCAGATGACTATGCCTTGACACACTGGATGGGGTTTCACAAACCTCATTTCCCACCTAGAGTTAACCAGGGGAGTTACATTAAATCAGGTTTGGAGAGGAAATTCTCATGGAGGTGGCGCAGAGAGAAGTATCAAGCAAAATCTGGTACCTCAAATTTTAGTGATCAAAAGACTGACTGTCCAAGGCAGACCTACCTTTCAAGGGGCCAGAGGCAGAACACGGGATTTTCCTCCGGGCCTACTTGTGCTTTTTGTAATAAACCTGGGCATTTGATGTCCCAATGTTACTCCCTGAAAAGAATAAATCGGGATTGGAGTCAGGCTAGTTCAACACCGAATGCGTTGGCCAGTGCGAGAAATCGACCTTGGAGGACAGTGATTTGTGAAGGTCCCCGTGCCATACTTACTGCATCACAGAACGACCTTGTCCAAGAGGGTTACAAACCTTTTATTTCCGAGGGGTTTGTGTCACTGGATGGGGACTTAACTAACCAGAGACCTGTTAGGGTATTGAGGGACACAGGAGCACATCAATCTTTGATGCTTGAGGGCACTTTGCCATTGTCTGAAAAAACTGCACCTGGGGCTAGTGTCCTCTTACAGGGGGTTGGTGGCTTCATTAAAGCTCCTCTTCATGTGATCCATTTAAAGTCTGAGTTGGTGTCAGGACCGGTCACCGTAGGTTTACAAACCACTCTTCCTGTGGAGGGGATTTCTTTTATTATCGGGAACGATTTGGCCGGTCGTCAAGTTTCAGGTAATCCGATGTTGGTTGAAAAGCCCAGTATGGAAAATAACACAGCACAGTTAGAGCAGGAGATTCAGGGTATCTTTCCATAATGTGCAGTGACTTGTGCTATGGGTAGGAAGCGCTCTGAAGATAATGAGAAGGAAGGTGATGAGGATTTGGGTTCCATAGAGATATTGGAGGAAAGGTCTGGGAGACACGATAGGAAAGGGAGTGACACCAAGGAACCTAATGATAATGTTTCATCTGGACCAAGGGATAAAATGGAGTGTCCGTCGGAGACATCTGGGAACGAGGCTGAACAAACAGTGCTTGTCAGAAAGAGACTTGTTGAAGAGCAACACAGAGATTCTGAACTCCGGAGTCTGATTGGTAAAGCCATTACAGAGGAAGAGGCTATGAAGGTACCTGTTGGTTATTTAATGAAAGGGGAGATACTTATGAGGAAATGGAGACCACCAGAGGTACCAGCGAATGACGAGTGGAAAGTCCATTACCAAATTGTGGTGCCACAACTGTACCGGAAGGAGATATTGAGTTTGGCACATGAGACACCTTTGGCCAGGCACCTTGGAGTGAACAAGACGTGTGAAATAATTCTGGCACATTTTTTCTGGCCAGGATTGCGACGTGATGTGACCGAATTCTGTAAATCTTGTCATTGTTGTCAGCTGGTGGGCAAACCTAATCAAAAAAACTCCTTCAGCGTCTTTAAAACGGATTCCAGCTTTTGAAGAACCATTCAGCCGGGTCATTATTGACTGTGTAGGTCCTTTACGTAAAACTAAGGCTGGACATCAGTATATGCTGACCAGTGACCACCATGTGTGCTTCCACCAGGTTTCCAGAAGTGGTGCCTCTTAGGAAAATTACTGTGATAGTTATTGCGAAGGCCTTGATAAAATTATTCACCCTGGTTGGCCTACCTAAGGTCATCCAGTCTGATCAGGGTTCCAACTTCATGTCAAAGATTTTTCAGCAAGTTGTACACCTGTTGGGAGTGAAGCAAGTGAGGTCAAGTACTTACCATCCCGAGAGCCAAGGGGCCTTGGAAAGGTTTCACCAGACATTATAGAATATGATCAGAACTTACTCCTTTGAATGTGACACGGATTGGGATGAGGGAATACCCTTATTGCTGTTTGCTACGAGGGAGTCTGTTCAGGAGTCATTGGGATTCAGTCCTTTTGAACTCGTGTTTGGACACGCAGTTCGAGGATCGTTGAAACTGGTGAAGGAACAGTGACTACAGGAGGAGTCACAGTCAACTGTGTTAGAGTATGTGACAACTTTTAGGCACAGATTGGCTAAGGCCTGTGAAGTAGCAAGAGGAAACCTGAAAGCAGCACAGGACAAAATGAAAGTGAGACATGACAAGACTTCTCAGATAAGAAATTTCAGTCCTGAGGACCGAGTGCTAGTGTTGCTTCCAGTTCCAGGTCAGCCGCTACAGGCTAGGTATCTGGGTCCCTATCCCATCAAAAGGAGGGTCAATGAAACGGATTATGTTGTGACAACTCCTGACCGATGGAAAAAGCGGCAGCTGTGTCACGTGAACAGACCTAAGAAATAATATGAGAGGAAACCTGTGGAAAAAATGGCTCCTGTCTCACCTGTCGTGCCTGTAGTCGGTGTGCAAGAGAATCCAGAGATTGAGGCCAGTGTAAAGTTTGATAGCATTGATGACAAGGCTTGCCCCAGATTGACGAATACTGAAGTGTAAAGGAACCGAGACCAGAAATTAGGTAATTTGATGAGGGAACAACAAGGACAATTATCCAACCTAATTTCGGAGTTTGCACATTTGTTCACAGATGTACCTGGTTGTACCGACCTGGTAGATCATGATATGGATGTGGGGGAGGCCACTCCCGTGAAATAACACCCCTACCGAATGACACCCCTACTGGCACTCTCGCTTTCAGTGACCTTCCTGACCGCACAGGAAGCATGCATTCCCCATAGGGCGTGGCGCTCCCTGTTTACCCTTTACTCCTTTGTATCTCCCTCTCCCCTGGCGCGGCCTTTGTGGCCACCAGTTTCTCCAACCCCCGATAGGTCCTGGGAAACCCGAAATGTCCTGTCCATTGTCATCATCCTCTTCCAATTCGGGTGCTGATGGTCGTGCTCCCTATCAGTGACTACAGGAGGTGTGCTCGTGCTCCCTATTCAGTGTTTGTCCCTTTTCCCCGTTGGCCAAAATCTCGCTGAATCAAGGTGAATAATGCCTCTTCTTTTTTCTCCCGAGTGCTCACCTGGGAGGAATTCATCTGCGTGGTGATGGCACACAAAACATCTGTTGTCATCCCTTTCCATCCAGGATGGAGGAATTTCAAATGCTTTTTAACCTTTGGCAATAATCCTTCCACGAATAAATTTGCCACCAGCGCGTCCGGGACCTATCTGTCTACCCCTCCATACTGTTCCACTGCTCGCCTTAATCGGGTGTGATACTCTTCTGGGTCCCCGTCCTTCTTTTGGGTACATGGCTGTATTTTTAGGTAGTCCACCTCTGGGGGCCTTAGGGCTGTTCAAATGTTGGTGGCTATCCCATCAGGGTGGCTACTCTCTGGTCAAATGCCGCTCGGTCCTTGCCTCATGGCAGGTCATCTGGCCATAAAGCCTTAGTTTTAGCTGTCGTATATACGTTTCTTAGCAGGACTGCACTGCACAGCAGCCCTACGTCATTGTGTGTTGCCTCATGTGAATTTACATAGGCCATCAGTTTTTCTATCAATTCCTCCCGGGCTTCCATTAATCCTTTTACTGCTTCACGCATGGCCCCAAATTCTCCTTCACTCCATGGTCTATACACGAATTGAGTTGCCTGGCCGGTATTCCAGCCCCAACATCTGCGACTATCGCCAGTTTTATTTGGCCCATGGGACACACCAGGTCAGAATCTTCTTTCTTTTTTCTATTTTTATCTTCTTTCTTTCTGATTCTGTTATTTTTTCTCCAATACCTTACGTAAGCTCTCAACACATTCCCGCTTAAAGGTTCCCTCCACCGGGAATACCCTTTTGCTCTGTTTACCCTTTTTTGTCCATGCGTTCCATACTATCACATCCTTTATTGCATCTGCTCCACATGTTTTAAACATGTACTCTACACATGTTCCTGCTTCAGGAGAGTCTTGTTCCCCAGACTTTCCTCCATTATTCCCCATTCTTCTACCACCTCATTTCACTTCCCACAGTATTCCTGCTATTCCGCTAGTCCTCAGGGGTTTCTTATCCACCCCCCTATTAACGGATACCAACGTGGGAATCCTTTCACCCTTATTCCAGAACCTCCAGGTTCTCCTTACCCTCTGGCCAACCCTTACCCCCCCAATAAGTTTCACCTGCACAGTCTGTTCCCTATTACCTTTTCAGATTCGGACTCGTGCTAGTGGCCAGGCAGAGGTAGGGTCACTCATTTGGTGGTGGCAGAAACACCCTATCTCCCGAGAAAAATCTCACCTTCATACTTGGCCGGCCAGGTGGTCTGCCAACGACCCAATGGGCAGCACCTCCCCTCCGTCCCCAAGACGAGCCCTGCTCGCTGCGCCAAGTTGTTGTGGTGCCCAATTGAGCCACAAAATGGATCACCAACGATTTCAGACTGTAACAAGGAAACTTATTGAGTGCGTGCATGGAGAGAAACGTAATCGTATAAAAGGAGAATACATAAAGTATCCAAACAAATCTCTGAGAGTCAAGTGTGGAACCAGTGGTATTTATACCGAGCCAGGAAAATGTTGAAAGGAACACACAGCATGTGAGCTTTTCTGATAAGGATGTGAGTTGCTGACATGGCAATTCAATTCCTGGAAATGACCACTCCCCATCTCCTTGCATAAACAGGGTTGGAAAGTTCAGCAAATACCCTAATACAATCAGCCATGTTTCCATTAACTCTACCCCAAATCTTCCCTAGTAACAAAGGAAATCCCAACCCAGAACGGATCTTCGTCCAATCAGGAGGAAGGTCACATAAAAGCCCACAAACCCACAGGTCCGCAAGTAGCAAATGCAGCTGGACCCAGAATGCAAGGCTTTTTGCTTTCTCTTGTTCAGGATTGGAGAGAAATGACAATTACCCATTGTAAGCTTCTACATATACACCTCAAAACAGATTTTGTGTCCGGTGGAAAACCCCCATGGGGAGGGGGGCAAATGTAGTTGCTATATAACCTCCATCGTGTGACCATTTGTCCTACTGTCAAGTTTGGTTGAGATCGGATAAGTATTTGCATATGTAAGCAGCAAGGATTGTTGATGAAGTTGATGCGAGCTGACTTCAAAGCAGATGAAGATCACCTCGGACAAATGAGTCTTTTTCTTCTTTAACAGACACCATTATCCCACCTTTCTTGTGGGGTCAGCTGGGGGAAGCTTGGCCCGAGTCTTCACGAACCGGCTGGCCAGGCCTGAGGTTCAACTAGTTAGGGCAAGAATTTTGAATTTGGCCATGTTGCTGGCGGTAGCTCGCCTACTCTTCGTGAAGGACATCATGGGATATTTAACATCCACTGAAGAATGCTGGCAGACGGGATGCCCATTTATAGACCATGGGCCGAGCCCCAAAATTCCTACTTTCCCTGATCTGCAAGAGAGAAGTACTTAATTTGACCTTTAATTATCCTAGAGTATATTTATAAGTATGTCTATTAATGTTCCCATCTTCAAAACATACGTGTATTTGACAGAAATCTGAAGAAAGGGACGCTAAAATTACTCTTGCAGCCGACGATCTCAGGGAAGTGATGACGTCAGCTTATTTCTTAATTGGCCAATCATAGTGCTTTTAACAGGGGCTCCACCAAAACAAGCCAATCACAGTCATCGTACAGTGGGTGTCGTTGTAACGCAATGTAACAAAGAGCGAGTAAATCTACGCGTAGTACGACGCGACATGGAGTGCTGCATGCATTTGGTGGACCAATCTGCAGACAAACTTATTAGTTTTTCGGATGTTAGCTGGAGAAAATTTCGCGAATGTGTCCATCAGTGGAAGGACTTGAACACCAGAGAAGGTGCCATTGCTACCAAAGCTATCCAAAGATTCCATTTAGAGCTCGTGTTGGTGGAAGAACAACTCGATGTTGTCCCTGCTGGCCCTGACCACTCCGTTGGATATCATCGTGCATGTTATATGCGATTTACTGACAAAACAAAGATCGAGAGAGCCAAGAAAAGACAAGAACGAGAAAATCAAGCTAAAGAGTGTAAGTACTGTTTATTGAGAACGAGAAGCCTATTTTGTTTACCTTTTTAAAATTAAATGATTCGGCCCTTTCATCTTCCCCCCAAGTGTACAATAATGGCGACTATTGTCTCTCACTTATCCCACGTATTACAATTTATGTTAGTTGATAATGATAGTTATGCAATTTGCGGTGAC
Source organism: Myxine glutinosa (assembly GCF_964187855.1). Classification (NCBI taxonomy): domain Eukaryota; kingdom Metazoa; phylum Chordata; class Myxini; order Myxiniformes; family Myxinidae; genus Myxine; species Myxine glutinosa. The sequence goes on from NC_136265.1 coordinate 149,014,640, forward strand.
AGTATAATAATTGTCGACAAAAATTATTGTTTGAACATTTTAATGAACTTATATCCATCTCCACGTCTCATAGGAATCTTCTGACTCTATACCGTTGTATTGTATGGTATTATATTATAACTATCATTCCAAGCTAAGGCAATGCCATACACATGATACACTTCCACTCTTACTCTTAATCTTATTTCTGAACAGCAACATTTAAATCTAAAAATGGTAAAATTTTAAAGTAGAGTCTAACTTAGATCTACATCTAAAAACTTAGATCTAGTACTAGTAATAGGGTCTAGTCAACGAGTATACTACTCGCACCAGTAGCAGTTACAGGTCGAGTAACTTCTAGTAGGAGTCCATAGTCTAATAAATCCGAATGAATGACACTAGTTTTAGAAGTATCAAAGACACCAGTATTATAAGTTTATGAAATAATGGCAGCCCAGGAGTTTTAATCTTTCTGGAATTTATGATTCATTCATTTAATATGAAAATCAGCACAACCAGTTTGCTATCGAAGAGAAATCTCATTGTAATAAAAAGTCATAACAGTTAGCAGTGATTTTTTTTTTTTAAAGCGACAGTAACTGTCTGATTTGAGATGTTCAAACATGAAGAAAGACATTTTTTTAAACAAATGTGATCAACTCTGTTTTGTGACTTTCATCGTAATGTGTGTTTTCACAATTTTAAAATCTGTTATTGCAACACTGACTATATTGTAATATTGTATACACCTTAGTTTTTAAAAATTATGACACATATAGGTTGTACAATTAAGTTTCATTGTATAGTTGTAAAGAGTAGTGATAATGTGATACATGTATGTAATTGTTGCACCATGTGCTTCAGGATCAACAGTAGGAATAAAACACAGATCTTCCGTAGGGACAGTCAAGTCAAGTTTTTAAGATTTGGCATCTTCTATTTATTAAAAGAACAAAGTTACATGTATTCAATGTAATTAAGCTTTATTTAATGACTTTACATAGCAAATTTGAGTTGTATGCTTGTAAAACAATTCACAACCTGACATCCTCTTGGAAATAACATGCTTATTTCATCAATGAAATGACAGTAAAGTAATATACCTGTAATAGCTTATGCAGCATTTGTGTGGAAGCATTACTTTCACATGTATAAATCATTAAATGTATGTATGATTCCTGTACAGCATAACATGTCGGAAACGACTGAGAAACTGGTATGCGTCAGCAATGAGCTTATATATAAACGTTACATGAATGGTATCTCTTGAGTAACTTTTGATTATATTTAGTACAGTTTTAGATTAAGACATACATACATGTAGCTTAAGAGAGAAAGGGGAATGGTAGCAGAGAGTGAGAGATAGAGAGAATAAGATTTTAAAATAAAACCAACAATATCTGAGTTTTTTGTATGATTGATATGTGTGTGCGTGTGGGAGGGGGGTTGTTTGTGTGTGTTAAATGTAGCAAAATGTAACAGTAACAAGTAAATGGTGATCTTAAAAATGAAAGAACAAGATCTGTGTGTGTTGGACTGTGTATATGTAGTTATGCATTTTATCAAAAAGAGGGAGTGGACTGAACAGACATAATGCAATATTTGGGTGATTAGTACACAATATTTTTTGCGCATTATAAATACAAGAATATGTATGGTTGGTAGGGTACTAGGATTACTTGTCCATTCAAAAGTTCTATCTCGAGTCTAAATATTTACTTAACGTACTGATTCAATTTATGTGTTTCACCAGAAATGGTTGCTAGGGACATTTTTCCCATAGCAACGACCATCACAATGATTTTTTAATTAAAAAAAAATTCACAGAATTAAATCTTCTATCATTTGGTGAACTGCACAATTACCAGTTTGCTTGACCATTCAATTTTAGTTCTCAAGAAAACGATTAAGAAGTATGAATATCGCCGTTGCTAGGGAAAGGAACGTCCTTAACAACGGGATTTAACTTTTCCTTTGTGTTTAACATTTCTACTTTAATGTGCAAATTTCAAACGTGGGAACATGTAATTTATGTTTAATACACACCTATTTAACATACCTAACACACTTGTAAGTACTTCTCAGGTGTAGATCACGGAACTCAAAAACTAAGCATAATTTTTGGGTTGGCCCATGGTCTATTAACGTCCATCCAGTGTTTATAAAATAATATGTTTACCATCTGTATTATTATTAGCACTTTTACCGATACTCTAAGGAGGCCATCATACACCGCTCATGTATAAGAAATAATGCTCTCAGGAATGCATCTCCATACTAGAATGGCAGTCAGTAGATCATGTACCTCCGCCAGGCTGAACGGTTTATGTTTTGAATCCCACTGATAGGCCGATCTGGATCCGCACCTGAACCAAAATCGATTCGCTTGTTCTTGTCACTGAACCAACTCGTCCGCCTAATTTTATCGTAATTAGTCCACAACTTTTGGAAATATCATGCTATGTATTGATTTTGGTCCCATCTCTCAATGGTGATGAATCGCTTTCAAAAATCCTCGTATTCGGATCTGTATTCGGATATTTACCAAATTGGAATATATTTGTCCTTGTCACACACTCAACCTATCCACCAAGTTTAGTCAGAATCCATGCACAACGTTTTGAGATATCCTGTTCATAGACAGACAGACAAGCAGGCAAGGGTGAAAACATAACCTCCGCCAACCTTCTGTGGTGGAGTTAATTAACATTAATTAATGACCCCTTTTATAATATTTTCAATTAGCGCTCTCTTCTCCAGGAACCAATGGTACATATATAAGCGAGGTATTACAATGTATATATTGTTATGGACATCGCCTCTGGATAACCCCAAGAGAGTGGCATGTCCCGAAAGACCACAAACGCCAACTGCAACCCATAACTCGGGCTGGATCATCGCGCCCAAAGTTGCTTTACCGTGCCAGTGAATTAGGCGTGGCAGATGGGGAATCGTGCCTGCAACTACACGGCCTTTAATTATTTGGCCAAATGAACCAACACCGCATGTCACATTATGTGGGCTACCATTACTCACAATGGGAACGCTATCTCAGACCAACTACAACACAGGAAAAATCAAGACACATATCAACACTTTCAGGAATTTATTACAGGCATGGACAATGAAGGAAAAGAGCAGAAAATGACGTGAGGAATGACATAACGATGATAAGGGGAGAGAAAATAGTGGGGAAATTTAAATATAAAAATGGCAGGAAAAATGAAACACACAAACTGTATGTACTGTATATCAGTACATATGAAACACATACATATTCACCCACACCCTTTCACGAACATACCCGACCCGGAGCACTTATGAGCCATTACTTAGCACAGAATACACTACTTGAATAATGACACACAGTGACTAGGTTGAGGGGGTGGGGGGAGGGTATGGGAAGAAAATGTAGAGGTTGAAGGTAGAGGAAAGAGCAGGACTTTTGGCATGCCCTGATCGAACCTGCGGACGTTTCCATTGGAGCGACCTTACCCCAGCCTGGCGACTGAACTCACGCTTCATGCCCTCTCGCGTGGCAGAGTTCTAATGATCTGGAGTCCATAACCACGAGATTGGTGTTGGGGAGTTTGCATTTGGAGGCGGCGCTGTCCCAGCTATGGTGCTGAAATGTCACTCGTTGTGGTCAGGGTTGAAGCCGCCGCGGAAAAAAACGAACGGGAGCCAAAGTGTAAAGAAAGGGAAAAATAAAACGTGTGAAAAGCGGGAGGGGAAAACGAAAGTGCGAACTCCGGTTTGTAACAACGGGCTGCGAGTGAGGAAATCTCAGGAAGCGACAAATGGCTCTCTCTGGTGTTTGTATCACACCATGTCCTTGCTGTGAGGGAGGAAGAGAGAGAGAGATAGAGAGACAGAGAGATAGATAGACCTCCAGTTCAACCCTTTTGTACCGTACTCTTTTTGATCTTGGTAAATGCGACCGTTCTCCTGGCTATGGTTCTCCCATGGCATCTCGTGATTGGCCCAACTGTGCCAGGCTGTGCCATGCAAAGGGGGCCAGGGGGAGGAAGTAGCCAGCTCTTTCGAGAAACTTCGCCCATGCTACCCCGTGCCACCACCTTCCGCTCGGCTGCAATTAGTGCCAGCCTGAAGCATGTCATGTGAACTCTTGTGGAGGCAATTCCTTTAAATGAGGCGATGTTTGCGAATGTGTGTGGATGGCGGTGAATGGTGTGAGGTGCGGCAGAATGTTGGGACAGAAAGAGATAGAGAGATATAGAGATGAAAGCAAATTGAGAAATGGGGAAATAAAAAGGGGATACTAAATAGAATCTACAGAATCTACGGAAACAGAATCCTCTAAACAAAATAAGAAAGGAATAACTGACTAATATTTACGGGTCTGTACTTTGACCTCCACGAGTGGTGCATGAAGTCCGACCCTACGCTCGCAACCATCACAATAGACATACGAGTATATTAGGACATGAGCTGATTGCTCGAAATGTGGCCAGAAATGGACTTCCATTGGAACCTTCTGAGACATAAGTGGAATTGGGTGATTCCTAATGTTTCAGACCCACTGAATTCAATGGTGCAGTTCCACACGGTATGTTTAATTTCAAAAGAGGTCAAAAAGGGTGAAGGAAGCATGTGGTGTGAGAGTAAATGGAGTAAATGAGAGTAAATGTGCAGGGGCTTCACTGCGCCCTTGGCTCGTGGGCCCCCGTTTGACTTGCTCTTGTACCTCGTACCCCAGCACATCCGGGTCCAGCACAGCCCGCACTCCGGTAGACAATCTGGTGAAGGATGCGTTGTTGAATTGAGGTTAGGTGAGGCGGATTATTGGTGGATTGAGGAGATTAAAAGCGGCAAATGGGGAAACATCACACCAAGGATGCGCAAACTAACCTTACAACGAATTCCCCCCCAAATCCCTAGGGCCTAGACAATGGGCAACAGTCTTCATACCACATAAATTAAAGAAATAACATTCTGGGGAATCCTACGTAGACACAAATGCTCTTTCCCAGGGTACATTTTCAAAACCGTAAAAATATACACCATGCCTATATATACAGAGCAACGGTTCTGCCAAAGCAGTTTCTTAGCTGGGGTTACAATCCCGGACGTACCACCACTCCGGCACAGGAAGTCAGGGCAGGAATTTGTAATTTGCCCAGGGTTTAATGTCCATCCGAGGGATGGCACACACATAGGTCAATCACTTTGTTTGTGAAATACCAGGGTGACAGTTTATAATTGGGTCGGGATTCAAACCAAGCTAGAACTCAGAGGTAAGTGTGTGTACCTCTAGGTCTAGGCCATCCTGTCAGCCCTATAGTTATCACAAATACATTTCAAAGTTTTTTCTTTAAAATCATATATTGTATCTCGTTCTCACTTTCTTTGAAACACTTTCCTTTTGCATCCGTAATATGGAGATGGCACTACCATATTTTCTGATTTGAATGGATTCGTTTTCTACTACTTGCCGATTGATTTTGTTTGCCTTTGTTAGGGAGGATTAAATGGAAGCTTGGGAGTTTTTGTAGAATAGACAGCTTAGAGATGAGTGTGGGTACATCTAGACCATTCTGCCAGCCCTGGAGGGTACCTAACACCTGGCACACGATTATGCCTACACAGTCTCGAATGAAGACCTCTGTGGTTGAAAACGTCAGACAGGTGTAACCTACAAGTTGGTGGTTCCTTAATTTGTGAATAGGTATCTTCCCAATTACAATCATTTTTATGCAAACTTAATATTGTTCATAAACCTCTGTTGCAGATGTAGCAAAAACCTACTACCTACTCTCCCACCCCCCCCCCCCCCCCCCCCCCCCACTCTACCCCAACCTCAATCTTACAATATGCAAGGCAATATGTGGATTATGGTAACTTTGCAATTTTCACTCCGAATTCAAATTCTGGACCAAAATGATATAGCAAAGTCGAAATAGTTGGTGAAAGGGTAGAAGATAATGATGTTGCTAAATATCATGTCCTTGTCCTTTCCTTTATGTCCTTTATGTCCTTGGTTGTCCTTTCCTGTATTTTCTCCCAAGCTTTGGAGCCTTTGAAATTCAAAATTGAAACGTTTTTGTGTTTGATGATCTTGAAAGTGCATTTAAGGGCAGCCCATTGAAGTTGAGGTCACACAACAAGGGATTTGAGGGGTGGTGTGACATTGGGACTAGGGAGGTTAGAACATCAGATTGGCGAGGAGGAAGAAGTGCGATAATAATCAAAGTTAAATCACACTAACTTTAATTATAACGCTCTCTGTCATGAGAGGCCATTTTTATCACCTCAGTTATTTTGAATTATATACACAGTTGGAGTAAGGGTTGGAATGTTTCATTGAAAATATTTTTTTTGATATAACATTAGGTCATGGAAGAGTGAAGTGATGAAGGGTAAAAAGGTAAATTGACAGTGGGGCAGTGGGACCACATAGGTACATAACAAGCAAAGGAATGAACGAACAGGAAAATAGGAATGAGAGGAGGGGAGGAAACACAGTAATCTGCAAATAAGAGAATTGCATTAGGGACGGTTAATGGAAATAGAAAATATTGTGGATATGGTTGGGGTGAGATGATGACACGCTTGACTTGATGAGATGACCTGCACACACCATTGATTAAGTCGCCCGAGGCATTATGTTTGTGGGTTGTCCGTCCGGCAGTCCGCTGCACATCTGTGCGTCCATCCGTTATAGGCTTTCGGTATAAGACAGAACTATAAATCGGTCTAGACAGAGTACAGTTGAATTCATGGAACAGAAAACAGAATTCCACAGAATCCGACACAGACAGTTCAGAAGAGGACAAAGACACCACAGTACGAGCCAGGGTGGAGGGGCCAACCTGTGGGGTTTGACCTGCGAGAGGAGAGGAACGGGAGAGGGGCGGGAGAGGAGCGCTGGAGAGGGGCCAAACGTTCAGTTCAAACCAGGAAAGCCTCGTTCAGTCTAACAGAGCACAAGTTCTACTCCCCATTACCTTTCCCCCAGTGCAGGGAAGCAATGGACTCATCAGTCCTCGCATGGTGAGCCAAGCGGATGTATTAGCCTTGCCCTGCCTTTCCTTCGGGTGTGAGTCTGATTTGGCGCCAATGTTATGTTTGACGAGGTAAGATTGCGTAAGGGGTATTATTAGAAGGGTAAGATTTGCACTGTCTTTTTTGTTTTGTACATTGCCGCACCATCCAAATTTCCCCCATTGTTGTCTTGTGCCGCACCACACGAGTAAGTGTCTTTTCCATGCTGTACCTTGTGAATAAACCCTAATTGTATAAATGTAACACAACTTTCCTTACCCCTTGTAAATAATAAACTCCACTTACACATGTTATGTCTTTTCCTCCATTGGTTTAGCATAAACCACACTAGAGTTAGCCAGGACGTTCTTCCCCAATCAAACGACTCCACACATTAGCCGCTACATACTGGACATTCGCTCGGTTGCACCTGATTAAATAAGATAAGATCAGTGCGAAGTCAGGGCATGATCCCTGATTAGCTTGGCCACGTCACCCCCAGGTAAACGGTGTCAGACGGAGGACCCCGGGAGATTTGGTCGCGTTCGTGGTTGATTACCTGCTGGACCATGGAATTATCCATGACTGGTGGCCTCAGAACCGGTAGTCTGGAGGAGTCCCCACGTGGTAAACCCAAAACGCCGCGTCTGTGACGGTATAATGATGTAATAATGTGGGCGGAGGCATATTGGTTGACGTTGCGACTTCGAAGAGTGCCATTCTACTTAAATAAAGTAAATAAACCTGTCCAAGGTTGTTTTGAGTACAGTAGATGCCACAGAATCCTTTTAGCCTTGACACAAAATCATGCCCCATGGCATACACACACAACTACGCATTCACTTGATTATGCACACCCCTACATACATACACATATACACACACTTACACATATACATACATTACACACATATATATACACACACACACACACACACACACACACACACACACACACACACACACCATAAACTAGCCTATTTAATTCCATTGCAGGGCAAAGACCTACTTAAGGGTTGTTTGGTCAATTGACATACACACCCTACTTGCCAAGTGCGGGTTTCCTCGGCCCTAGAGTGAGCAACTGTGGGATTCACTTCTGCATCAATAAGTGGAGAAAGAAATGTATTTAAGCAATCAGCCAAACAGCCAGGTATCCTTACAAGTCATGTGACACCCCCCCTTTAACAGGTGTGAGAATCTCCCACTCATTTATATGATTTGCGTAACATTGAATACCATCAACAGAAAGAGTATAAATAGTTGGGGAACATCTCAATCACCTAATTTCAGAGGTTGAAGCCCCATGAGAGGAAGGAGTTAATATAGAATTCCAACGAGCAACGATAATTGGATATCACAGGGTAGGCACCTTCATCAGGATGATTTCAACACTTCTCATAATCCCGAAATCAACTGTTGGGAATGTCTTCATGAAGCGGAAGCCTACAGGAAACACCAATCATGACTATTGATCAGACAGGCTATCGACAATCACCTTAAGGTAGAGGAAAACAAAGCAACTCATTGTTAGGATGAACAGATGTGCATATTTGATCGGAAAAGTAAATTCACAAATGTGACGGAAGAGTTTGAGGAGTCATTGGAATGGCAGGTGAGCACAAGTCCAGTTTGTAGACTGTAGAGCCTCTAATTTTATGGAGTAACAAGAAAGAGCAGCTGCACACAAGCTTTTGATCATTGTGTTCAGTGCATGGAGTCACGTGGTACGGTGCAACGAATCGGTCTTTTTGGGGACGATGAAATGGGGAATCAGGTTTTTTTGGAGCAACAAGTCCGGTACACATAATGACAGGCTCTAAGCAATGTATTGGAGGATCAACCACAGGCAGGGTCTACATTCTACAATAACGACCTCAAAAAGCTGAAATAACTAGGACGGTGCAATCTCCGAGGAGTAATGGAGCATCACAACTACAGCCAATGAAAGACTGTGGACAATGAAAGTCCAGTAACAAGTCCAGGCCATGATTGATGCCCTTGTAGGTCCTACAGGATATTTATTAAATTTCTGCATGTAAAGGTACAATTTATTGTCGAATGCATTCATCAAGTCCATGTCCATGGACTTGCCTGTACCTCTCCCACCCTCCACCCCCTTTCCACGCCTCCCCCCCCCCAAGCCCTCTCCCTCCCACAGATCTCCCGATGTCCCTGCTCTCAAATGTTGTACTTGTGTGCTTCCCCCTCTCTCCCCATCTTGTCTCCCGCTCCCTTTATTTCGTCGTATGTGTCCATTTGTTTTCTTGTCATTAATGTTAGCTCTTACACGAGCCTCGATCTTGTATACCAAAAAAAAAGTCAAAAATAGAATATTTAAAAGTATTCCTTGAAAGTTTTATGGACTTTTATTGAATTATTTTTTTGTCTTTTGACAGTTGATGTCGATGAAATACGCCGCCTGGGAAAGCGTTTCAAAAAGCTGGACCTGGACCATTCTGGATCGCTCAGCGTGGAGGAGTTCATGTCCCTTCCCCAGCTGCAGCAAAACCCGCTGGTGCAGCGAGTAATAGACATCTTCGATACGGATGGGAATGGAGAGGTGGACTTTCGAGGTGATCGCCCAGTTACCCGCTCTGCGCTGGTCGTGGTGATGTTCGCATGAAATGAACGGTTGAATGCATTGAACGGCGTGTATCTGTGTCTGCACCGAGCGCAGCATTGTACAAATCTTCTCCGCTTTGCAGAGTTCATAGAAGGTGTGTCGCAGTTCAGTGTGAAAGGGGACAAGGAGCAAAAACTGCAATGTGAGTATAATGAACAAAACAAATGGCAAATGCAATACCTTTCACTAACCTACCCACCATTTATTTCCCTTATCTCTTGCTCTGGCTAAGGGTAAGGCCCAAAACACCAGCTTCTCTTTTATTCATGGCGGATCAATTACCTGCATTTAAGGTGTTTTATTTCCTGGTTGTTTTGACTTCTTTTACTGCCTGTGCAGATCGCTAACTTTGTGCCGAAATGAGCAATTTATTATGACTTGCAAAATCGAAGATTTTTTCAAGTACGTATATTGGTCGGTTCCGTTTGTGGGTCTGTCTGTTTGTCTGTCTGTTTGTCTGTTTGTCACCGGGCTACAGGTCACAATTCTAAACCGATCGTCACGAAACTTCACCAAGTTCTATAAGTCGTCCCAATTGAGAAGCCTATTGATTTTGAGGTCAAAGCTCAAAGGTCATCTGGAAGTCAAATTTCTAAAATCGCCATTTTAAATCCGATTGACTTGAAAATTGTATAGCATTTGTATATCAAGTCACTAAATTGGGAAACATACTATTTTTGAGGTCAAAAGGTCAAAGGTCAACTTAAGGTCAAATTTTAAAGCTCATCAATTTTAATCTAAAAAGCCGTCAATTCTCAACCGATTGACTTGAAAATTGAACAGCATTTACATATCGAGTCACTAAATTGGGAAACATACTATTTTTGTGGTCAAAAGGTCAAAGGTCAACTCAAGGTCAAACTTCCAAAATCATCACTTTTTATCTGAAAAAAAACCCGTCAATTTTCATCCGATTCACTTGAAAACTGAACAGCATTTGCACATTGAGTCACTAAATATGGAAACCAACTATTTTTGAGGTCAAAAGGTCAAAGGTCAACTCAAGGTCAACCTTCCAAAATCATCATTTTTCATCTGAAAAATCGTCACTTTTCTTCCTATTGACCCGAGCTGTGATCAAGATTGTGAATTTTAATCTTGATGAAATGGACAATTTGCTGTATCAATGGAATTTTTTTTTCTTGGGGAGGGGGGGGGGCGTATTTTGCAAGTATCGTGCTCCGCATGACGTCTTCTTGTTTTTTATCATTATTTAAATTAAGAAATTTCACCTCTTACACGAGCCTCGATGTTGTATACAAAAAAAAAAAAAAAAAATTACATTCTTTCTATAATGAACAAAACCATACATGGAACCATATCCATGGAGGTGTCTGGCGTAATACTCATGTAGTGCTGTAGGATTGTGTCCCGATCCCTGTGGCTGTCGGCTCCGGCTCTGTGCTTTGGTCATCACAAAGACGATAGCCATTATTTCGGTTTGGTGGGCATCGAAACCCGGTGCCCTGGTGCCACTCTCCTCGCTGGATTTTACCAAGATAGGAATTTGAAGTTTAACCAGGCCACAAACACACAATGGCCTAATCTTTTCGACTTGTGCAGTGGGATCTCTATAATTACTGGGAAATGGTAACGGTAAAGCGCGGCGTTACGCGCGCTGCTTGCGAGCAAGTAGGAAGCGGACAAGCGGTAACTTATAAGCGTCTTTATTTCAGGAGCTCACTGTAACACTGGCCCGCTCCGGGCTGGGCGCCCGGTGTATATCATGAGGCCACGCCTACCCCTCGGGCGTGGCCACCGCCCACTTGGTGCGCGGAATGATGTCACCACGCCAGTGGGCTTTTGTGTCCGCCACACGCGCCCCCCCAGAATTCCCGCGCACCTGGAGGGCCAGTTTGCGGGGCAGACGAATGACCCGGCCGAAGCGCCCCCTGGCGATCGGCGGCGTCCGGGGTGCAGGGATGCCAGGTGGGATGCCCCTGGCTGCCCCTGGGATGGGTGCAGGACCGGGGGGCGGCGTGGCGGCGGGGCTGGGCGGTGCCGGGGGTCCGCCCGCAGGAGGGCGGCCCCGACGTGGGGGTCGGGCCACTGGCGGTGGATGGTCCACATCGAGGTGGGCCGGCTTGAGGCGGTCTACCGAAACGCGGTCAGGAGTACCGCCGATGTCCAGGGTGAAGTGCTTCGCCCCGGTCTCCAGCACGCAGAAAGGCCCGTCGTACGGGGGCCGCAGTGGTGTCCGATGGGCATCGTGGCGGACGAAGACGTACTCCGCCGTGCAAAGCTCCGGGGCGACGTGCGTCGGTGGGTGCCCGTGGCATGCCGTTGGCACCGGGGCGAACCTCTGGGCGGTCTCTTGCAGAGCAGAGCGCTGCTGTGCCGCGGACCATGGTGCCGTGGAGTCGGGGAGGAACTCGCCCGGCACCCGCAGCGGTTGCCCGAAGACCAACTCCGCCGCGGATGCGTGCAGGTCCTCCTTGGGCGCCGTCCGGAGGCCCAGCAGGACCCAGGGGAGCCTGTCGACCCAGCCGCCGTCGCGGAGGGTGGCCCGGAGCGCGGCCTTCAATGAGCGGTGAAATCGCTCACACAGGCCATTAGCCTGGGGGTGGTAGGCCGTGGTTCGGTGCAGCCGGACCCCGAGCCCCTGCGCAACCGCCCCCCAGAGCTCCGAGGTGAACTGGGGGCCGCGGTCGGATGAGATGTCTGAGGAGGCGCCGAACCGGGCGACCCAGGTGGCGACGAAAGCCTGCGCGACATCGGCCGCCGTTGTCGACGCCAAGGGCACGGCCTCCGGCCACCGGGTGGTGCGGTCCACCATGGTGAGGACGTAGGTGAAACCCCGCGAGGGGGGCAGAGGTCCCACCAGGTCCACGTGGACGTGGTCAAACCGGCGTTCCGGCACCGTGAACGGGGCCAACGGGGCCTGGGTGTGCCGGTGCACCTTGGCGCGCTGGCACGCGAGGCACGTCCTGGCCCAGCCACGGACGGCCTTCCGGAGGCCATGCCAGACGAACTTGTCGGCGATCAGCCTTTGGGAGGCCCTCGCGCCCGGGTGGGACAGGCCGTGGATGGCGTCAAACACCTGGCGCTGCCAGCCCGCGGGCACGATGGGGCGAGGACGCCCGAGGGAGACGTCGCACAAGAGGGCCGCGCCCGCGCCGTCGAACGGCACCTCGGTGACGCGGAGGCCCGTAACGGCGGTCCGCAAGGCCTGGACGTCGGGGTCAGCGGCCTGGTCCGCTGCCATCCGGGCATAGTCGATGCCGAGGTGGACTGCGTGGGCGACGGCCCGGGAAAGGCAATCCGCCACCAGGTTGTCCTTCCCCGCGACGTGCTGGATGTCCGTCGTGTACTCGGACACGGCCGAGAGGTGACGCTGCTGCCGGGCCGACCACGGCTCGGTGACCTTGCCCATCGCGAAGATCAGCGGCTTGTGGTCGACGAAGGCAGTGAACGCACGGCCCTCGAGCAGATGGCGGAAGTGCCTGACCGCCAAGTGAAGTCCGAGCAACTCGCGGTCGAAGGTACTGTAACGGCGTTCGGGCGGGCGAAGCTGCCGGCTAAAGAACGCCAGCGGTTGCCAAGCTCCACGCACCCATTGCTCGTGCACCGCGCCCACCGCGTAGTCCGAGGCATCGGTGGTGAGGGCGATCGGTGCATCGGGCGCCGGGTGCGCGAGCATGGTGGCGTTAGCCAAGGCGAGCTTCTCGCCCGTGAACGCCGTGTCCATCTGCTCGGTCCAGGTAACGTCGCCTTTGCCCGGCTTACCTCGGAGAGCTTCGTGCAGGGGGCGCAGGAGCTGGGCGATACGGGGCAGGAACCGATGGTAAAAGTTCACCATGCCCAGGAACTCCTGCAGCCCTCTGATCGTGCGGGGGCGCGGAAACCCCTTCACCGCCTCCACCTTGGCCAGCAGGGGGACGGCTCCGTGCCTGGTGACACGGTGCCCCAGAAAATCGATTATGGCGGCGCCGAACCGGCACTTTGCGGGGTTCACAATCAGGCAATGCTGGCCCAGGCGTTCGAAGAGCGTGCGGAGGTGGCGTAGGTGCTCTTCGCGGGACGCGCTGGCGACGAGGATATCGTCCAGGTAGACGTAGACAAAATCCAAGTCGCGCAGGACGCTGTCCATCAGTCGCTGGAACGCCTGAGCTGCATTCTTCAGACCGAAGAGCATGCGCAGGAACTCGAAGAGTCCGAATGGCATGATGACCGCCGTCTTCGGGACGTCCTCCGGCCTGATGGGGACCTGATGGTAGCCGCGTATGAGGTCCACCTTCGAGAAGAAGGACCTGCCCGCCAAACGGGCGGAAAAGTCCTGAATGTGGGGGACGGGGTAGCGGTCGGGAGTCGTGGCGTCATTGAGACGGCGATAGTCCCCACACGGTCGCCATCCCCCGCCGGGCTTCGGCACGATGTGCAGCGGCGACGCCCAAGCGCTCTCTGAGCGCCGAACGATGCCGAGTCGCTCCAGGGTAGCGAATGCCGCTTTTGCCACCGCCAGCTTCGTCGGCTCGAGGCTGCGTGCCCGGGCGTAGACCGGTGGCCCGACGGTGGGGATGTGATGGGCCACCCCGTGCTTGACGGCCCCCGCCGAGAAGGTGGGCCGCATGAGGGCCGGGAAGCCGGCGAGGAGGCGGGTGAATGCGTCCGCTGCCGGAAGCGTACAGCCCAACGTGGCCGGAACCGAACCGTTCGGCAAGCCGCTTGGCAAGCTGGTTGAGCTGGGCAACGCACAAGCGAGCGAGCTGAACGTCTCGGCCTGGACAAGACGTCTGCGCTTGACGTCGACCAGGAGCCCATTAGCGCACAGGAAGTCCGCGCCAAGCAGTGCCATGGGCACGTCGGCGGTGACGAACGTCCATCGGAAAACCTGCCCTCCAAACCGCAGAGAGAGGCAGCGTTTTCCGTACGTACGGATGGGCGTCCCGTTCGCGGCAAGCAGCGCGGGGCCCCCACCCGCAGCGTGCTTGTCTGACGTGCCGGCGGGAATGACACTCACCTGCGCTCCCGTGTCGCACAGGTAACGGCGCCCGGAGAAGGTGTCCGTTATGAACAGCAGGCTGCTCGAACGGCCGGCGCTCATCGCCACTATTGAGCGCCGGCCCGGGCGTTTCCCGACCTGTTGAAGGAGCATGGCGGATGACACTGCCGAGCTTCGTGGCCGAACTTGGCGTGGAACCAGCACCAGGTGGTGGAGCTGGAGGAGCGTGGCTGGCTCCGCCAGGCCGGTGGAGTTGGCGGGTTTCCCCGCGGTGGCGGTTTTCGCCGCGGCGGTGGGCGGGGCGTGGCGGCGTTCACGAGGTGCGTATCAGCATGCTGCGTATGCTGTAGAAGCTGATGCTGTGGAACAGCAGCATCAGCAGCATCAGCAGCATCAGCCTCGAGGGCCGTGATGGCCACGCCGACTCTCGCCCGCGTGTCCGAAGCGGCGAAGTACCTGTCCGCCTCGGCTGCCAATGCTCGGGGTTCCGTTAGCCCGGTCCCGGCCAACGCGAGGCGAACCTGCGCTGGAAGTTGGCGACGGAAAAGCGCCCGGAATAGAGAACCGGGGGCTTCGTCGCCCAACAGTGACAGCATATGGTCCATTCGGACCGACGGGCGCGTGTCACCGAGCTCGGGGAGATCCAGGAGGCGGTCGGCCCGTGCGTCGTCCGTGAGGCCGAACGTGGCTAGGAGTAGCCGCTTGAGTGCCTCGTACTTGTGGCCGTCCGGTGGGTGGCGAAGGACGGACACAACTCGAGCGGCCGTGCCGGGCCCAAGGGAGGCGACGACGTGGCAATAGCGCGTGTCATCGCCGGTGAGGCGCCGAAGCTGAAATTGGGCTTCGGCCTGGACGAACCAGACTTCGGCCTGAGCCTCCCAAAATTCGGGAAGTTTGACGAAGTTGGCCATGGCAATGGCGTCGCGTGTGGAAGGATCGCTCCGGCAGATCCAACGTCGAGGGGGTCACCAGTAAAGCGCGGCGTTACGCGCGCTGCTTGCGAGCAAGGAGGAAGCGGACAAGCGGTAACTTATAAGCGTCTTTATTTCAGGAGCTCACTGTAACACTGGCCCGCTCCGGGCTGGGCGCCCGGTGTATATCATGAGGCCACGCCTACCCCTCGGGCGTGGCCACCGCCCACTTGGTGCGCGGAATGATGTCACCACGCCAGTGGGCTTTTGTGTCCGCCACAACGGACTATAATTGGATTGGCATCCACTACCAAAGTGTGGTGTACTCTACGATGCAAGGCCCTGCCTGCAAAGCATCAATATAACAGTTTACAGTCAGATCCTGTTGTTGAATACCCTCCGAAGAAGAAGCAGGCCCCTTTCCCCTTTGGAGGGCAACTTTTTCTTCTTCTTCTTCTTTTGTATGCAGCACATGGCTGCAAGTAGTATAATTGGCTGAGGGTGCGACTGTGCCGCTGATGCAATGCCCCCTGTAGGTTGGGGCAGGAATTTGTTCATGGTGTGGGCGATAGCTCGCCTACTCTTCGCAAAGGACGCCGTGGATTCTTTAACGTCAAACAACTAATGTCGGCAGATGAGATGCCCAGTTTAACGTCCACCTGAGGGCCGCACACCCCTTCCTACCTGTGAAACACCGAGATGACAACTTATAGCTGAGCCGAGATTCGAACACAGGCCAGACAGCCTAGAGATGAGTGTGGGTACATCGAGACCATTCTGCCAGCCCTGGAGGGTACCTAACGCCTGGCACATGATGATGCCTACACAGTCTCGAATGAAGACCTTTGTGGTTGAAAACGTCAGACAGGTGTAACCTACAAGTTGGTGGTTCCTTAATTTGTGGATAAGTATCTTCCCAATTACAATCATTTTTATGCAAACTTAATATTGTTCATAAACCTCTGTTGCAGGTGTAGCAAAAACCTACTACCTACTCCTCCCCGCCCCCCTGTCCCCACTCTACCCCAACCTCAATCTTACAATATGCAAGGCAATATGTGGATTATGGTAAACAATGGATTGCTTTAACTTTGCAATTTTCACTCCGAATTCAAATTCTGGACCAAAATGATAAAGGAAAGAAACCAATAAACTAATTTACAAGAAATGGAGACACAACATTTAACCAAAAATCACCTGAAAATACCAACCTGCCCAACAGTTTTCGTCCGTTTGTATTCAGACGTCTTCTCCTGTATGCTCAAAATGATGAGAACAGTTTAAAACTAGAACGGCACTCAGTAGAGAGCATACCTCCACCTGGTTGGCCATATCACTCAATGGTGAAGAATTACTTAAAAAATTCTACTAGCCGGATTCGGATCTGGATATTCAACATAAATTGAATCGATTTTTCCTTTTTCACACACACAACCTGCCCAACAAGTTTCGTCCAAATCCGTCCATAACTTTTTGAGATATCCTGCTATGTATCGTTTTTGGCCCTATCAATGGTGAAGAATCACTTAAATTCTACCAGCCGGACTCGAATCCGGATCTTCACCAAAATCTAATCATTTCGTCCTTGTCACATACGCTACATCTCTACCAAATTTAGTCCGAATCCGTCCACAACTGTTTGAGATATCTTGTTCACAAACAAACGGACAAACAAACTGACAAACAGACAGGGGTGAAAACATAACCTCTATCCACCTTTGGTAGTGGAGGTAAAAATTCAAAATGAAAATTGACGATTTTATGCAGCCTTGACCTTTGAGCTTTAGATCTAAAAAAAATAAATCTTCTAGCTTTTGATTAGTCAACCAATTCAGTGACCCAATATGCAAATTCTTTCAATTTCAGATCAATTGGGTGAAAATTGGTGATTTTACGCAACTGTGACCTTTGACCTTTTGTTCTAGAATAAAACAATTAGCTTCTAGCTTTTGATAGGAGAACCAATTCAGTGACCCAATATGCAAATTCTTAAAATTTCAGGTGAATTGGATGAAAATTTATGATTTTATGTGATGTTGACCTTTGACCTTTTGACAAAATGATTAATTTGTCTTCTCCATATTCTCATAATAACGTTTTATTGAAAATTTGATGACAAAACTGAAATGGTAAATTTAAATTTCAGGTCAATGGGATGCAAATTGATGATTTAAGGTAATGCTGACCTTTGACATTTTGACAATTATTTTTAAAAATTCTCCGTATTGTAATGATAAAGTTTTGTTGAAAATTTAGTGGCAAAATTCAAATGGTAAATTTGGATGAAAATTTATTATTTTAGGTGATGCTGACCGTTAACCTTTTGACCTATTGACAAAATTATTAATTTGCCTTCTCCATTCTCTCAAAATAAAACTTTGTTGAAAATTTGATGACAAAACTCAAATGGTAAATTTAAATTTCAGGTCAATGGGATGTAAATTGATGATTTTAGGTGATGTTGACCTTTGACCTTTTTACCGCGTTATTAATTTGTTTTTTCCGTATTATCATAATAAAGCTTTGTTGAAAATTTGATGACAAAACTCAAATGGTAAATTTAAATTTCAGGTCAATTGGATGTAAATTGATGATTTTAGGTGATGCTGACCTTTGACATTTTGACAAAATAATTTTTAAAAATTCTCCGTATTGTAATGATAAAGTTTTGAAAATTTAGTGGCAAAATTAAAATGGTAAATTTTAATTTCAGGTCAATTGGATGAAAAATTATTATTTTAGGTGATGCTGACCTTTAACCTTTTGACCTATTGACAAAATTATTAATTTGCCTTCTCCATTCTCTCAAAATAAAACTTTGTTGAAAATTTGATGACAAAACTCAAATGGTAAATTTAAATTTCAGGTCAATGGGATGTAAATTGATGATTTTAGGCGATGTTGACCTTTGACCTTTTGACCACGTTATTAATTTGTTTTCTCCGTATTATCATAATAAAGCTTTGTTGAAAATTTGATGACAAAACTCAAATGGTAAATTTAAATTTCAGGTCAATTAGATGTAAATTGATGATTTTAGGTGATGCTGACCTTTGACATTTTGACAAAATAATTTTTAAAAATTCTCCGTATTGTAATGATAAAGTTTTGTTGAAAATTTAGTGGCAAAATTCAAATGGTAAATTTAAATTTCAGGTCAATTGGATGAAAATTTATGAATTTAGGTGATGTTGACCTTTGACCTTTTGACAAAATGATTAATTTGTCTTCTCCATATTCTCATAACGTTTTATTGAAAATTTGATGACAAAACTGAAATGGTAAATTTAAATTTCAGGTCAATGGGATGCAAATTGATGATTTTAGGTAATGCTGACCTTTGACATTTTGACAATTATTTTTTAAAATTCTCCGTATTGTAATGATAAAGTTTTGTTGAAAATTTAGTGGCAAAATTCAAATGGTAAATTTGGATGAAAATTTATTATTTTAGGTGATGCTGACCTTTAACCTTTTGACCTATTGACAAAATTATTAATTTGCCTTCTCCATTCTCTCAAAATAAAACTTTGTTGAAAATTTGATGACAAAACTCAAATGGTAAATTTAAATTTCAGGTCAATGGGATGTAAATTGATGATTTTAGGCGATGTTGACCTTTGACCTTTTTACCGCGTTATTAATTTGTTTTTTCCGTATTATCATAATAAAGCTTTGTTGAAAATTTGATGACAAAACTCAAATGGTAAATTTAAATTTCAGGTCAATGGGATGTAAATTGATGATTTTAGGTGATGTTGACCTTTGACCTTTTGACCACGTTATTAATTTGTTTTCTCCGTATTATCATAATAAAGCTTTGTTGAAAATTTGATGACAAAACTCAAATGGTAAATTTAAATTTCAGGTCAATTGGATGTAAATTGATGATTTTAGGTGATGCTGACCTTTGACATTTTGACAAAATAATTTTTTTAAATTCTCCGTATTGTAATGATAAAGTTTTGCTGAAAATTTAGTGGCAAAATTCAAATGGTAAATTTAAATTTCAGGTCAATTGGATGAAAAATTAGTATTTTAGGTGATGCTGACCTTCAACCTTTTGACCTATTGACCAAATTATTAATTTGCCTTCTCCATTCTCTCAAAATAAAACTTTGTTGAAAATTTGATGATAAAACTCAAATGGTAAAAAAAGTTACGGCCTAAAAAAGTGATTGCAAAACCCCTTCTCCCGCTGCGCGAGGGACGGGCCAACAAAATCTTCATGATTCTGTTTTCTTAATGCGCAAATCAGACTGCTTACACCTGAAGATCTATTGCCAGATGTGTTGGTATTGTTCCAGCCTTTTAATTTGCTGGTGTCTATATAAACCACCCTCCGTGATAAATATGCTGAAGCTTTTGAAATGCCCATTGTTGGTCACAATGAGGACATTTCAGTCCAAACGGAGGCCATTTGGCCCATCACGTATGCAGGAAGTTTGGCCATTGTACCACATTGACCTATATTTTGATGTACGTTGGTATCTTTAATATCCAGTTATCCACAAGCTAAATACAGGCCAGTGTGCTGGATTTTCATCCACATCCGTTAAGGATGGTGAACTTTAACATGCGCCGCCCCCTGCTGGAAGCAGCACAAGGTTTTTAAGTATAACCCCGGTAGTTTGGAATATGTTTGTAGTTGTGTCGCTTCCAAGTGAAATGCTGATTACCAAGTTCATGGAATCATTAAGAAAAGCTCAGCTAGAATGATACTCACATTGATCTCATTTCACAGTTGCCTTCCGCATCTACGACATGGACAGAGACGGTTACATCTCCAACGGAGAGCTGTTCCAGGTTCTCAAGATGATGGTTGGAAGCAACTTGAAGGAGACACAGCTGCAGCAGATTGTTGACAAGACTATTCTCAACGCTGATAAAGATGGAGATGGACGCATTTCTTTCGCAGAGTTCTGCACAGTAAGTCCTCACCAGTAACACCACAACCACCACCAGTAACACCAGTCACACACCCCCAGTCACAACAAGTGAATCCTCTTGGATTGCGCTGAGGTTCGGGCTTGGAATTTCTAGGAGGAAGTATAATTTGTATGCAATGAAAGTACATGTAATATGGGATCGAGTAAGATCGAGTAAGCTTCACCAGTGCGCGTGCGCGAATTTACGTCACGTCGGCAGCGAGAAGGCGTTCCCCAACACGAACCAATCAGGAACTGCCACGCCCACTTATATGATCTCCGAATTCCTGTGACAGGAATTAGCGTTACACTGGCTGGAAGTCAATCGCTAAAGGCGCTTCCTCAGCGCCAATAACCACAAGTGGACCCACTTGAGGACTTGAGGCGTGTGCCAGTGGACAGAGGTGGTGACCTCACCAGTTGCAGTAAGTGTTTTCCTGTGAGAACCTGAGGGATGTTTAATTACCCCGCGCACGCGAAGCGAAAAGCGTGGTTAAGCAATCGGTTCATGTCCGTCCATTCGTCTGTCCGTCTGATCAGTTCGTGGTCATTAGTTTATGATCGAGGAACGACTTATTTAAATAGAATGGTATATTTTGAACACGAATCGCAACATGAATAGGAAGTGCTGCCAATGCATGAAATAGAACATGCCAATGTGCTGGCAGACGGGTGCTGGAATTTGAGCACCTTCATCGTAAACGTCCATCCGAGGGATGGCACACACATTGTTCCCTCACCCTGTCTGTGAAATACCAGAATGGTGGTTTATAGCTGGGTCGAGATTCAAATCCAGGTGAGAGTGCTTACAGGTGAGTGTGAATACCTCTTGGCCATCCTGCCAGTGATCTATTCTGTAACAATCTTACTATAATTCACCAAATATCTGTCTGTCTGTCTGTCCGTCTGTTCCCAGGTACCGCAAAAACGGCTGAACCGATCGAAACGAAATTTGGGGTGGGTAATCCTGGGACCCCCTGGAGTAAAATAGGCTAGATTGTTTTTCCAATTTCCAGTTTTTCCAATTTTCCAGTTTTTCCAAACACTAATATTTACCTAATACTAATATTTTACACTAATATTAATGCATTAACTAATATTAATGCAAAAACAAGTTGCATTAAATATACACTAATATTTAATATTTACGAATAATATTTACCGATATGAACAGTGATGTGGCTTTTATTGAAATTCTACAAATACTGTTTAGATTTTGATGATTTGGGTGTGATATGATTCAACGGATGTTTATATAAATCGTTTAAAATTAAAAAAAAAAATCAATTTCTGATATTTTACCTTTTCATTTGGGCCTCCCAATTGAAGCCCCGCCCATAGGCCAGGTACCGTTGCTAGTATTAAATAATGTAAGAGTTTGAAAGACGTTGCTCAGCAATTGTATATACAGTACTATACAGTATATGTATTTTCAGTCCTTTGAGCAGAAATGTTGAAATTCTGCTGCTAGCTAAACCAATAACACCAGAGGTTATCATGGCTGTATTTGTTTGTGTATTTATGGTATTCTATGTACTTTTTATACATTATTTCTTTTTCAATTTGTATTATTTTGATTGGTTATTTTATATTCATGTGTTTAGTGTTTATTTATTTTGTTTGTTTGTTTGTTTATATATCTTCCATTTATTTTGTTTGTGCCACTCGAACAATGGATTTAGCTCACCAGGAACATAGTTCCGGGGAGCTTATGGGGTGGTGCGTCGTCCGTCAATCCGTAAACACTTGCAACTTCTTCTCCGAAACTGCTGATGAGATTGTGACCAAACTTGGATAAAATTACATTTGGATGTTTCAGCTCAAGTTTCCCCACAGCATTACAAAAAAAATCGGGGTCGAGGGGGGTCCACCGGAGGTCAAAGTGGTTTAGGTTTGATCCCCCAAAATTAAGGGAGACGCAAAGCACCCCTCCCTTTATATGAATCGCAACATCGTATATGGGATCCTCCCTCGTATATGGGATCCTCCCTCGTTCATGGGATCGTTTCTCTGTGTGCAACTTTAACATGGGGACTGGAAATTCTTTCTCGGCTTCTACTGGATGAAATCAGCTGCAAGTTTCAGAAGTAAATAATTTGTACATCGAGGTAATATGTTCCAAATTTCACCAACATCCGTTTCCGCATTCTTGAGTTTTATTTAGAAAACCCTCAAATTCACGTTGGTGTCCGTCCGTCCGTCCGCCCAAAACGTGTTATTAATTTTATCCGGTTTCAAAAGATAGGTATTTGATCTCTTCTTCAAAACTACACCCACAATGTTGATTAAACTTGTCCACACTCCACAGCCTTCATATCTGATGCCTAATGAAGGTGTATTGACTGCACAAAATCTGCGCTCATTAAGCGGGTCTATGGGGGATTTTTTGACCCCCCCCCCCCCTCCAAGAGGTATTTGCTGTCTTCTCCGAAACTACACACGATTTTGATGAAATTTGACTACAAGCTTCATATCTGAAGCCTAACGAAGGTGTATTGACCGCATCAAAATCTGTGCTCAACATGGGGGTCTACGGGGGAGGGGAAGGGATTTGACTCCCCAAAACAGGTATTTGCTGTTTTCTCCGAAACTACACACGATTTTGATGAAACTTGGCTACAAGCTTCATATCTGATGCCTAACGAAGGTGTATTGACCGCATCAAAATCTGTGCTCAATAAGGGGATCTACGGGGAGGGGGAGGGGATTTGACTCCCAAAAACAGGTATTTGCTCTCTTCTCCGAAACTACACACACAATCTCAATGAAACTTGATTGATCACAACCTTCATCACACATGATGTACCAAAGTTTGTCCACGGCATTAAAAATATCAGGGTCTGAGGGAGTCTGTGGGGGATTTGAGTGAGTGTTTGTTGCTCCTGATCCAGATGAGCTTCAGGACCCGTGATCCTATATTTTGCTTGGCTCATAGGGGCGATTCCCAAAAATTGGACATTGAAAAATTTCGGCTCCGGTAATTCTTGGAAAAAAATGCCAGGGACATATAAAAGGCTCCTTTATGTGGTATGTGCCATGTGGCAAACTATGATTGAAAGTCCAAACGCGTAGAACCAGGCTGTGCTAAGATTACCGAAAGCACATTTTGTTGGTCCTCACAAACTGATTGTTGATGGAATCAAGATAGTATTCTTGATTCAATCCCCCATGAAACCCTGCGGCTTTGAGTGCACGTCAGAACCTCCCACGCCAATGTATCTGTGCCATTTCGCATATAAGCCGCTGTCATGGGTACGAAATTACACCTTGACGGAGAGTGCCAGGAATAGTGTTGAGCGAGTCCAACATCAGTCGCATGGCCTCGCGATGATCTGACTATCTCCCGTCCTGCCCCGTAGGTGGTCGGAGGTCTGGACATTCACAAGAAGATGGTCGTGGACGTGTGAGCGACCCAGCTTCGCTCGAGCGATCCAGTGTGACCCCAAGGGAGAGCACCTTTTATAACCCGGAGCGGGTTCAATCCCAAATACACAGTAAATAACTTTAGAATGCCTTTATTCTGGCAGGGTGTCTCCATTATCCCACCAGTGTTGCTTGCCTTCATATCTGATGCCTAATGAGGGTGTATTTCTCCCTGTTCCTCGTTTATGTTTCAAATTCGTTATTTATGATCCGTGGTGCCTCATTCTTTTTAACATCTATAGTTTGGAGCTAATGTACCGGGTTTTGTTTGGTGTAAAGCTTTGATGTCTCACTACCAGTTGTTCGAAAGCCTGAGGCCTGCAGGATGTCTTAATTTTCAAATCGCCTTATTTATTTATTTATTTTCGTTTTGTGGCGGATTGAATTAACAAATTCACACGACGAGGCCAATGGGGAAATGCAGACTACAGTATAAAGCTGTGGGTTGTGGTACAGGGATGATGAGCACAGCATATCTGATGAAGTGTATGTCTGTACATCTCCATTTTGTCTTGCCCTGAGAAGATTGTCCGTCATGACTAGACATGCAGGTTCGGATGTGTCAGGAAAATCAAAACGATTTTTCTGTCCTTTTGTGTAAGTAATCATGAAAAACATTCAACTTAATGCAAAAAAACAAAAACAAGTTGCTTTTCAGTCCATATGACTAAGTTTGTCACCCCCTCTCCCCATGTCCCCATCAGCCCCCATACTAATTTGACACATCCACTGCACTCCATGCGTTAAAGGCAATTTAATTCCAAGGATAATGAAAAGATTCATTCGAAACGTTTCCATGGAGATGAGCACTCAGCAGTGGTTTGTGACGTCAGTCTTGTCTGTCCCAACTTGTTGACTCATTGTGTAAATTGATTGTACCGTTTGTGGTTTGCCTCGAAAATGCCACCCCGTGTCTCGTGCTGGTCCTAATTGAGAAGTTTCACCGAGTATGCCAGCTTTATATATTTTTATGGGGACATTTATTCCTTCATACCATACGCTATCAACGTCATAAGAATCGATGATGATATTACCTTTGTGGACGTAGGTTAAAAAAAAAATACTCGTAAAATACCAGCTTGGGTCACTGCCACCACTGCTGTGCTTAGCTTTCCAGGAGAGAATAGATGTGTGTTTTACATGGTCTTAACTAAACTCGACACTTGCCAAATCAATGATGTTTTGAGGGATTTTTTTTTTTTAAATTTGCACAACCTACTACTACTACTCCAACTACTACTGTTACTACCATACTACTATTTAAACAGCTTAAATTATTTCCATTTTCTTGTGGGATCGTTTGGGTGGAGGTTTTTAGCCCAAGTCTTTCACGAACCAGCTGGCCAGGCCTGCCGTTCCACTGAATATGTTTTGGCAGGAAATTGTAACTTTTTTTTTTTGGGTGCCGGTGATATCTCGCCTACTCTTCAGGCAGGAAACGGGATTTTTAAGGGCCAACTAATTTTGGCAGAAGGGACACCTGGCTTAATGTCCATCCGAGGGACAGTTGATTCGTTGATGCAATGCCGCATGCCTGTGAAACACCAGGACGAGTTGATAGTCGAGTCGTGATTCAAACCCAGTGCAGACAGCTTTTTTTTCTTTTTTTCTTTTTTGTATACAAGATCGAGGCTCGTCTAAGAGCTAAAAGTAAGTGCACTATGCCGCTACTTCTACAGTCTACTCTACACCATCCTGTGGGACCCTCGAACAGGATGACTATATTTGATCATTATTAAAACTCATCTTACATCCACATGTGGAAACCTCTGTAAATACCACGTCTCATGTCACGTGCATCCACAGAAATAACTGGAATCATTGAAGTCGCAGTTTGTGCGCAATGGATATTTTTACTTGCGGAAATCGAAGATTTTTCAAGTATATTGGTTGGTCTCGTGCGTTATTCTGTCTGTTTGTCTGTCAATCGCCTACAGGTCACAGTTTTAAACCAATCTTTACGAAACTTCACCAAACGGTGGAGTTGGTCATAAGAAAGAAGCCTATTGATTTTGAGGTCAAAGGTCAGCATAGACCAAAGGTAAACACAACATTGTGAAATTTATAAAGTCCTTAATTTTTATCCGATTGGCTTGAAATTTGACGAGGATTTGCATACTTGATCATTGAATACAACCACCGCTAACTTTGAAAGCCAAAATATGCCAAAAGGTCAACATATGTCAAAAGGTCAACTTATGTCAAAAGGTCAACAATTTGGGTGAAATTTCTAAAATGCCCAATTTTCATCCGATTGGCTTGAAATTTGAGGAGGATTTGCATACTTGATCATTGAATTCAACCACCAATAATTTTTGAGGCCAAAGGGTCAACAACTTAGTTTAGGGATCTTGCAAGTATCGTGCTATGCACGACACATTTCTTGTTACCTTTGCCAGAGGAGAGGGTATTGCATTTGAGTCCGTTTGTTTGTCTGATTCTTTGTCTGTTTGTTTGTTTGTCTGTTTGTTTGTTTGTCTGTTTGTCCGCACAGAATAAATATGATTTTCTCTGCAACCGTTGGTCCGATTGACAGGAAATTTTCACCATAGGTGCAACTCCACCTGTATATATTTTTTGATAATTATGACGTCATAGGTCACGTGGTTCGGCTGCCATCTTGGAAAAATCGAAAAATTTGCACCTCTATATCTCGGAAAGCGCTGAATAGAAAAAATTGAGACATGGCTCATTGTAAAGAACTCTCCATGGGGAATAAAATATGTTAATGATGATGTCATAGGTGCCTCCATTATGACGTCATAATTCGACAAGTACAAAACTTCATCCGATCAAGATGAAATTTTTTGAGCGTCATGTAGGCATGAATTGGTGGAGAAAAAAAAATAATGATGACGTCATCGATCACGTAGTTCGGCCGCCATATTTGTTTTAACACAAAAGCCTTAAAAACCACTTAAAATACATCCTGGCGAGGGTTTGCAATCTCTGATTGCTCTTTTTCTTGTTTTTCTTATTTTAGAGATGACATCTAAAGTGAAAAATGTTATAACAAACGATTCAAAGATTTTTTTTTCCTTTAATATACCTCTACTCTACCCGACATATACATAGAATAACTGCCCAAGCATATTTGGGCAGCAATTTTGAAATTGACCAGCCACCGACACACAACAGTCCACAATTTCCGAAAAAGAATACAACTACAATGATCACAGGTGTTTCTTAAGAGTTCTCGGAACGTTCAGCCAAATCACGTTTCAGACTCAGCTGGAGATCCACATCACACAGGAGGACATTGGCTGAGAATCCGTGTGTGTTCCATGGAGCTCCATCGTGTGTCCTACATATCGCTCATGACATAAACCGAAGCAACGATAGTGTTCCGTGTTTATACTGTATTTGGACCGATAACATTCGACAAGAATATCGATATATGATGTCATTCGCTCCAGCACCGGAGTCCGCACGTGATGTATCATTTGTTGTAAGCTCACTGTTCCTGTCCTAAGACGAACGCCAGCACATCAACGTGGACTTCACCTGTCGCTGTTCACCTGTATGATGTGTGACGACGAACTGCGGTGATGTCAAAACACACGTGGCTTCCCAGTCTTAAGCAGATGAACCCACATCGGTTTCAACTTGTGATGTCCCACTCGTCAGGTTGGACTGTTTTGACAGAATGAAAAATATGTCCATAAACGGCGACTATGACGTTCTCCGGTTTTGATGTCTTGTGACTTCCTACTTTCCCAGGGATGGTTCTCAGCCAATGGAATGTCCATGACTGGTCATGGGCACCCCGATGCTCTGCCAAATGTATGTGCCTACGGCCTACCTACCTCCTACATACGTTGCAACCATAAACTAGATGGTATTCATAGAATACCCTACCCTGTGTAGTCAACTTGGTGTGAGCCAACTCTTCTGTTTTTGAACATTTTTTTTCTTCGATCCAATATGGCTGCCAGACCACGTGAGCGATGACATCATAAGTTTATATTCTCTAATATAATTGTTGCAGAGGTCATGCTCAATACATTTCAAACTGATCAGACTAAGCGTTGTCCCTGTCGAATTATGACGTCATAAGTATGGCACCAATGACGTCATCGTTAACAACACCTATTCCCCAAAATATGGAGTTATTTATTATGAGCCACGTTTAAATTATTTTCATGCAGCGGTTTTGGATATAGGGGTGCAACATTTTTGGGTTTTTCCAAGATGGCGCCTGTGCCACATGACCTATGACGACATGGTTATCATTAAAATATTCTACAGGAGGAGGCGCTCCTATGGTGAAAATTTCGTGCCCATCAGACCAACAGTTGGTGAGAAAAAAAAATCAGAATGATCGGATAAGTGTTGTACTTGTCCAATTATGACGTCATAACGAAGGCACCGATGACATCATCATAACAAATCCTATTCCCCAAGGGCAGTATTTGACAATGAGCCATGTTTCCATTTTTTCCATGGAGTGGTTTCGGAAATATAGAGGTACAACTTTTTTCGATTTTTTCCCAAGATGGCGGCTGTACCACGTGACCTATGACATTATAATTATCATTAAAAAAATTATACAGGAGGAGCCGCACATATTCTGAAAATTTTGTGTCCATCGGACTAACAGTTGCAGAGGAATTTTTGTTTTATTCATACTGATCAAATCAAGCGTTGTACTTGTCGAATTATGACGTCATAATTAAGGCACCGATGACATCACCATCAACATATCTTATTCCCCATGGGGAGAACTTGCCAATGAGTCATGTTTAATTTTTTTTCATTGAGCGGTTTGGGAGATATAGAGGTGTAATGTTTTTCCAAGATGGCGTCCCTACCACGTGACCTGTGACGTAATTATGCATTAAACATTATACAGGCGGAGGCGCTTCTATGGTAAAATTTCGTGTCAATCGGACCGACGGTTGCCGAGAAAATGAATTTTTAAAATGCAGACACGCACGGCACACACACGTACGTACCTGAATGCTTCACCCCGCTTTTCGCTTCGCGAGCGCAGGGTAATAAGAGCCAATAAACCTCATCACTGAAGGATCCAACAGGTGAGCCAGATGTTTTCCATACCGGCAGCAGTGGGATCTGAAGAATATTGCTTTCCAGAATGCAATTCCACTCACAGTTTGTTCTCATTAAAATGCCAGCTCCATCACCGCGATGCTGTAGGGATGATGACGCCCAATTTGCACAAACATTCATTCTTGCTGCTACAAGCACATCCAGGTAACCCCCTTTTCATTGCTCACCATTTGTGATGCACATCTTGATGTGCTCAAGGATGTCACGCTCAGATGACCCTGATGGTCCACAGTCTTCATCACATGGATGATGCATTTCCTCATCCGTTTTGACTATTTTGTATAAAACTGAATCTTGCATGATAATAATACCGGATTTCTTGGTTTTAAATGCGACCAAAATGTATTTCACAGAAAGAGTATCTCATCTGAAAGGCCTTGTTTAACTTGCTTCCTTCCGCTCCATTTGGTTAGTTCACCACTTCGAGCAACGATGGCAGACTTCGAAAGGTACCTTGAGTCAATTTGTTGTCTTAAAACATAACTTCAAAAACATGACCATCACCACCATCACCACCATCTCTTATCTTCCCCCATCCAAAACCTTGATCTTTTCTACCCCCGTTAATTCACCCCAGATCCACTTTTTTGAAATTCCGACTTCTTTCCTGAAAGTCCTAGCTGTGTCCATGTGTTTTTTTAACCTCTCCCACCCCCTCCCTTCCCACGCCTCCTCCCCCCAAGCCCTCTCCCTCCCACAGATCTCCCGATGTCCCTGCTCTCAAATGTTGTGTTTGTGTGCTTCCCCCTCTCTCCCCATCTTGTCTCCCGCTCCCCTTATTCTATGTTTTATGTGTCTGTTTGATTTTTTGTGTGATTAATGTTAGCTCTTACACGAGCCTCCATCTTATATACAAAAAAAAAAGTAGACAAGACCTGTCGATTGAGAGGTTTAATCAAAAGACGACATGCACTTCACATACATTCATTTCCCTGAGGTCATCTTCCATCTGCTTGGAAGTAAGCTCGCATCACCTTCATCAACCATCCTTTGCGTTTAGATATGGTGTGAGCAAAAATCACTTACACTTCGCTCCGAAACTGTGGTTTGAACCTCCACTTAAAATAAGTGAAATGAAACATTTTGAAAAATTCGAATTATTCTTACTCAGATTTCAACATCACCGTAATACATATAACCAAGTCATATAAACTTTCTTCATATAAGATGATTTGTAATAGCTACCACCAGGTGGCGCTATACAATACACATTTGCATAGAGATAATTGGGGTCTTCCCCCTTCCATGAACCCCCCTGCCCCAGATATGCTACCTTGACAGAAACCATACTTGGGTTACCCTAAGGCAACATGGAAAATTCGGTTGGATTTGGTGCAGTAGTTTTTTAGTTTTTGAAGCACATATATACACAAACAAATACACAATTTCACTTTGATAGTACAATACAGCATAGAAGATTAATACTGTACCTTCAATAATTTAGTAGGAACTTCCATAGGTCTGTAATATACCTGAGTTCTGAAAACATAGGTTGTTCTGCAGAATCCACATTGAAATGACAGGAACAGACAATTTCAGGCAAGTCTTGCCAATATAAATGTCTTTGAAAAACAAAAATGGCGCATCTTCAGGCCGAATCGACCTCTGTCCTAAATAAATGGACACCATGGATGTGTGGTTGGTGTGGGTTGGTTGGTTGGTTGTGGGTTGGTTGGTTGGTTGTGGGTTGGTTAGTGTGGGTTGGTTGGTTGGTTGGTTGTGGGTTGGTTGGTTGGTTGTGGGTTGGTTGGTTGGTTGTGGGTTGGTTGGTTGGTTGGTTGTGGGTTGGTTGGTTGGTTGTGGGTTGGTGTGGGTTGGTTGGTTGGTTGGTGGTTGGTTGGTTGGTTGGTTGTGGGTTGGTGTGGGTTGGTTGGTTGGTGGGTTGGTGTGGGTTGGTTGGTTGGTTGGTTGTGGGTTGGTTGGTTGGTTGTGGGTTGGTGTGGGTTGGTTGGTTGGTTGGTTGTGGGTTGGTTGGTTGGTTGTGGGTTGGTGTGGGTTGGTTGGTTGGTTGGTGGTTGGTTGGTTGGTTGGTTGTGGGTTGGTGTGGGTTGGTGGTTGGTTGGTTGGTTGGTTGTGGGTTGGTGTGGGTTGGTTGGTTGGTTGGTTGTGGGTTGGTTGGTTGGTTGTGGGTTGGTGTGGGTTGGTTGGTTGGTTGGTGGTTGGTTGGTTGGTTGGTTGTGGGTTGGTGTGGGTTGGTGGTTGGTTGGTTGGTTGGTTGGTTGTGGGTTGGTGTGGGTTGGTTGGTTGGTTGGTTGTGGGTTGGTTGGTTGGTTGTGGGTTGGTGTGGGTTGGTTGGTTGGTTGGTTGTGGGTTGGTTGGTTGGTTGTGGGTTGGTTGGTGTGGGTTGGTTGGTTGGTTGGTTGTAGGTTGGTTGGTTGGTTGTGGGTTGGTGTTGGTTGGTTGTTGGTTGGTTGGTTGGTTGTGGGTTGGTTGGTTGGTTGGTTGTGGGTTGGTTGGTTGGTTGTGGGTTGGTGTGGGTTGGTTGGTTGGTTGGTGGTTGGTTGGTTGGTTGTGGGTTGGTGTGGGTTGGTTGGTTGGTTGGTGGTTGGTTGGTTGGTTGGTTGTGGGTTGGTGTGGGTTGGTTGGTTGGTTGGTTGTGGGTTGGTGTGGGTTGGTTGGTTGGTTGGTTGGTTGTGGGTTGGTTGGTTGGTTGGTTAGTTGGTTGTGGGTTGGTTGGTTGTGGGTTGGTTGGTTGGTTGTGGGTTGGTTGGCTGTGGGTTGGTTATCAACCTTACCAACTCATAACGAGCTCAGCCTGAGCTTCTGGGGGTCGTGGGTGGGTTTCCATGGCAATATACCATGATGCTGTTATTAGGCCCAACTGTGCATCTGCACTAATGACTATTCCAACAGACCCATTACTTATCCACTCTTGGTAATTATAATCACCGCTGATCACATGATAATTAGCACAATGCACCAGACATCTCCTTTTCTGTAAAAACGGGTTATTACTGAACCTTTATTAATTATTGTAGGGCTCACAGGATAGCCTAGAGGTGTGCACGCTCACCACCTGGCATTAGGCTCACCTGAGCGTGCGTACCTCTAGGGCTAGGCTATCCCGTGAGCCTGGTTTTGAATCCCGACTCGGCTATAAACTACCATCCAGGTGTTTCGCATGCAGGGCAAGGCATCATTGCCCTGAACAAATTACTAATTCCTGTGCGAATCATCTTCACTCACACGTCAGGCCTACCCAGCCAGTTCGTGAAAGACTTGAGACCGATAATATTATATGGTCGACCCCACGAGAAGATGGGAACAATCGGGGCCGTTAAAGAACTGGTCGGAGAAGTTTATTAGTTATTGCATATTTCTTTTAGTGGACTGAAATCGCACTGCAACAATTGGAATCTCCTGCGATGAAGTTAACTCCGAGGGCCTTTCACTCACTCACCGCAGGCAGGTTGGTGGTCTTTCTGTCTTCTACCGAATCCTCTCCGGCCTTGCTCCTCCAGCTCTCTCTGGGCTCTGTCCCCCCAATATTCCTACAAGTCGCACAAGATCTGCCAGCAACCCTCTTATGGTTAAACTGCCAAAATCTCGGCTCTCTGCTCACCTTCACTCCTTCATTCCTCTTTACTCCCGCCTCTGGGACAAACTACCCCACTCCCTTCAATCCCACTCCTCCCTCCAGGTCTTTAAAACAGCTGTTCACCACCATCTCTTATCTTCCTCCATCCAAAACTTGATCTTTTCTGCCCCCGTTAATTCACCCCAGATCCAATTTTCTGAAATTCCGACTTCTTTCCTGGAAGACCGAGCAGTGTCCATGTGTTTTATACTTCCCCCCCCCCCCCCTCCCCCCGTTTCCCATGCCTCCTCCCCCCAAGCCCTCTCCCTCCCACAGATCTCCCGATGTCCCTGCCCTCCATCTTGTCTCCCGCTCCCTTTATCATGTGTTTTATGTCTCAGTTTGTTTTTTTGAGATCAATGTTAGCTCTTACACGAGCCTCGATCTTGTATACAAAATAAATAAATAAATAAAATTGAAGGTGAAATGAAAGATTGTTTTATTACTTTTACTGATTTAAAACCTACAGGGAGGGAGTTGCGGGGAGACTTCAAGACAATTTACAAGATCACCATGGATCCAGGAAGGTGTTCAAAAGGTTCCACGTACAAGATACAATAGTCCAAAATGTTTTTATTTAATTTTTCCAATAATCTTTTAAAAGCATATACAATCAATAAGAGAAGGATACACTTTCATACGAACCCATATACACTCATATATTAAATATTCTAATCATACGCTGGCATGTCTTCAACCACCCTGAATGCCTCGTTCCGAGAACATTTTGAACGTCCCCCGTACCTGCGTTAACAAAAGGATTCCAACCGAAGGCTTCACGGTATACTCATATAACCATATACGATACACATCATAGGGTATTACATGTCTCATTAATAGGGAGGTTTTAACAGAGGGCTGATTGCATCTCATTCGCATATTAAACATTTGATGGAGAGATTATAATTAATGATAAGTGCATTTATTTATGGCGAAATTATATTCCGCACGCACCGACAGGTGTGGTTATGCTTGATGTGCAAGGAGTGGGGGGTAAGGGGATGAGGGAAGGCTCATTTAAGGCGTAATATGATTTTTCTCATTCATATATAGACCACCAACCATTTGTCATAAAAAATAGGGAGCTGTACCGTGTATAACCGGGTGGCAGGAAAGTACAGAGGTATGAACACTTACCTGTCTAGCCTGGGTTTGAATCTCGACCCAGCTCTAAACTGTCGCCCTGGTGTTTCGCAGGCAGGTACGAGGTATCAATGTGTATGTCGTCCCTCGGCTATTACTAGTCAGAACATGTTGCAGACACAAAGATGTCTTTCGCTAAAAGAGCACAGGTGAGTGAGTCTGTGGTACCCTGAACAAACTACACACCTGTGCCAAAATCGCCTTCGGTCGAACGTCAGGCATGACCATCCGCTTCGTGAAAGACTTGGGACAGAAGCATTCCTCAGTAGATCCCAAGAGCAGGTGGGAATATTGGGGAATGTTAAAAGGAGATAAGAGAGAGAATGAAATGCTTGTTTCTCAGATATTATCCTTTTGTATGCAGCACGTGGCTGCAGGTAGCATCATTTGCTGTGGCTGTGCTGCCGATGCAGTGCCCCCTGTAGGTAAGAGCAGGAATTTGGAATTTGTTTATGGTGCTGGCGGTAGCTCACATACTCGTCGTGAACGACATCCTGGGATCTTTAACGTCCACCGACTAAAGCCGACAGGACGCCTGGTTAAACCTCCATCCGAGGGGCGGCGCACACATTGATGAATCCACCTGCCTGTGAAACACCTGGAAGGCAGTTTATAGCTAGGCCAGGCCAAATAAAAACCCAGGCTAGACAGCACATGCAGGTACCTACCTCTAGGTCATCGTGCCAGGTATATTTCTCAGGTGAAGCATGCTTTGTCCTCCATTTAACCATCTATTTCAACAAAGATTGTTGAGATTTGTCGCTGCGTACATTTTCTACATTTTTCCAGGTAAGCCGAATGACCTGTACTCTTTGTCCTCACACCTACGTTATGATGAGCGTTGCAAAAAAAAAAAATGTCTGCTTCGAGTCAGAGTGAAAAGATCTCTTTGCCTTTCGAACACGTCACAGCTGAAACGCGCTCCATTGGAAGCGAAGCTGCGGAATTCCAGGTAGAATTCCTCGGTTGAAATCATTCCAGGAGCGCGCTCCACCGAAGCCGGCCGTCTCGAACACTCGACGAGACCGTCAGAGCGGCCCCTTGTACTGACCGTTCGAAAGTTGTTGCCGCTTGGAGTTCGTGCCTGACGTCGTCATGCTGCTGAAACGCTGCAGACGTCTCTGCAACACACAACGTAATGCGCACCGAGCATCAGAAATAATCATCCATTTCGAGCCCCTTGCTTTTCCTTCTTTGGTGTAAAGGGAACAAAACTCTTTGCTGTGTTACTCTTCTCATCTCAACACGCGCTCATGATGTGCGGAGCCCGGGTTCAAATCTCATTTGAGTACACTGATATATACAATGTCTTAGTAGTTCCTGTATGAGTATATTGGTATCTACTAACATATCCTTGTAAAACTTATTAGTGTACTGGTATCGAGCAATCTCTTCGTCCTGCTTGTGACG
Source organism: Myxine glutinosa (assembly GCF_964187855.1). NCBI lineage: Eukaryota > Metazoa > Chordata > Myxini > Myxiniformes > Myxinidae > Myxine > Myxine glutinosa. The sequence continues at coordinate 149,049,657 of NC_136265.1, forward strand.
TGTGCACGCTCCTCCATGAGCCTCATATCAATATAAAAACTATATGGTATTCATAGAATACTTACCCTGCACAGTGAACTTGTTGTGAGCCAACTCTTCGGTTTTGAACATTGTTTTTTCTTTAATCCAATATGGCGGCCAGACCCACGTGAGCGATGACATCATAAATTCGTATTCTCTAATATAATTGTTGCATAGATCACGCCCAATACATTTCAAACTGATCAGACTAAGCGTTGTCCCTGTCGAATTATGACGTCATAATTATGGCACCAATGACGTCATCGTTAACAACACCTATTCCCCATATGGAGTTCTTTACAATCAGACATGTTTCAATTTTTTCCATGCAGCGGTTTTGGAGATATAGAGGTGCAACATTTTTCGGTTTTTCCAAGATGGCGCCTCCACCACATGACCTATGACGTCATCAACATCATTAAAATATTCGAAAGGAGGAGGCGCTCATATGGTGAAAATTTTGTGTCCATCAGACCAACAGTTGCCGGAAATTTTTTTCTATCGGATAAGTGTTGTACTTGTCGAATTATGACGTCATAACGAAGGTACCGATGACATCATTAACATATCTTATTCCCCATGGGGAGTACTTGACAATGATCCAGGTCTCAATTTTTTCCATGGAGTGGTTTCAGAGATATAGAGGTGCGAAGTTTGTCCAAGATGGCGCCTGTACCACGTGACCTATGACGTCATAATAATCATTTAAATATTCTACAGGAGGAGGCGCTCCTATGGTGAAAAATTCATGTCAATCGGACCAACGGTTGCCTAGAAAATGAATTGTTTAAATGCAAACACGTACAGCACACGGCACGCCGCACACGTACGTACGTACCTGAATGCTTAACCCTGCTTTTCGCTTCGCGAGCGCAGGGTAATGAAAAGGGCACGTTTATCATGTGTCGAGGTCATATTGATGTGATGGGCCAAATGGCTTAACTTCATTTGCCAAAACCTTCTTACATCATTTATGTACAAGTTTCTCCACAAGCCTGAGATCACTGTTAAAAACAGATGGGGAATGTCAAACCACAAGCTTGGAGAGTTGTGGAGTTTAAAAGGTACAGTGACAGGAGGCAATTACCTTTGGGCACAGGGGCTACTGGCAGCGACTTCTGGCAATGTAAGACGGTGATGTCATTCCCCCTCCCAGCGGCCTCTTGCTGGCATGAGCATAACGAGTGCACAGTCAGCAGTTGGCCACCGGACCTCATTACAAAGACAAATGTCCGTGGGCGACCATTAGGCCAAAGGAATGGCAGTTTCTCAAATTTAAGATGGCATCAATTGGGTCACCTCCTCCACCAATTGGTGGTGTCACAATTGTCCTCCTACTCCTTTCTTCTAATCCTCCACCCCTTTTGACCCTCCATATACACAGTACTCTGGCTTAAAGAGACCAAACGGTAATGGACCATTTGGTATGTTACATGACAATACGTCATCTGTACAAAGGTTGCCCTCAGAAACTTTAAAAGAGTGAAACTATTTTCTTCTTTGCAATAAAAAATAAACATGGGGTTGACTTATAAGCGAGGCCACCCAGGTGAGCTGAGCCGTTATTGGGTCTTCAATTGATAACAGGTGTTCTTATACTGCATGCAGCTCTCATTGTAACATCATAAAAATAAATGAATGACGACGAACAGGATTGAGCATTCGATGAGGTGAGATAACTTTAGAGGAAATGCTGCAACGACATAGGCCCGGGGATGGATGGGGGACAAAGTTCACAGACCACAAACTTAACATCGAGAATTGGAAAAAATGCAAGGGTATTTCATACAGTGTTGTTGGTGGATTACCGGTAAGGAATGAAGAGACAGGTGAACAATTCAAAGGGAATAACAATGGGGCCTAGAGGTAAAAGTCTAAGATAAAGGGTTTGGCATGTCTGTTAAATCGGAAGTGGAATCGACATTCGGTGACATCACGCTCTATGTTCGCTCGGCTTCAAAGAGATTCAATAAAACAAGTTTGCTAAATAATGTAAGAGTTTTCATGATCATAGATGCTTTAGAATCGCATAATGTCAATCATTTCCTCTTTAAGGTCGAGGATCATGGAAGAGCGAGGAAACGGATGGTCTGAACTTACGTGCTGTGCTGTACGTGTATGGTATGAACTTACATTGGGGTAACAGTTGGATATAATAAGCAAAGGAATGAATGAACAAGAAAAGAGGGCCGAGGAAGGGAGGAAATAGTAACCTGCAAGTAAGGGGTAGGTTAGGAAAGGTTAATGGGGTAGAAAAGATTGTGGGTAAGAATGGGAGATGACCACCTGCTTAAAGGCTTGGAGGAAAATGTGAGATAAAACAGCCTCTGGAAGTCAGTTTAACTTATGGGAGAAGTGAGGAATAAAGGAGTTGAGGTGTGCAGTAAGTCTGGATTTTGGAATTTATCTAGGATGGGGTTACTTGAAGAAAACGTGCATCCTTGAATTGCTTGGAAGGTTGGATAACTGAGAGAGCAGAAGGAGCAATGCAGATGAATAAAATGTTGAAAACAGGGAGATCACCGACCTGCCTGCGATGTGAGAGCCACAGGTGCTTCGGCCTCATCACAGGAGATTCCACTGATGTTGAAAAGCTTTAGATTCAACAAAATGCAGCAGAGAAACATTTCACGCTGGTATTACAGGAGCAGTATTCATTGAGCTATGCACAGAAGCTTTTTAAGCTGTGAGTAGTTCAGATTTTTCAAGGAAAGACTTGGAATGATGGAGGATGCCCAGCCGAGCACTGGCCTTGGAGGCCAGCTTTGCTATGTGGTTGGCCCAAGAGAGTTCATGGCTGTTGGTGAGACCTATAACTTCATGAGATCAAACCTCTTCCATTGGCTGACCATGGAAATAGGCGGGTTAGTTTGACGATCCTTCCAGAGAGATAGGATGATACTGTGGGATTTTCCAAGATCAAGCAACATGTTCCATTTATCAGACCAGAGTCTCATAATTTCCAGATCAGCAGAGCGTCTGCAGTTGTCGTCTGCCAAGCAGAGGGATGGGGGTAATATATGACACAATGTAGAATCGTCTGCAAAAGGGAAGACAGGGTTTTCCAGAACATTACAGAGGTCATTAGTATCAATGAGGAACAAAACTGGTTCCAAAACACTGCTTTGGGGAATTCCACAAGCTCCTAAACTGGGTCCAAAACTACACTGGGAGAGGTTAAGAGAAGGTTCCATTAATGGCAACACGTTAACTGCGTGAGTGGAGGAAGTTAGGAATCCAGGAGTGAAGGCGGCCTTCTATGCTACAGGCAGAGAGTTTGACAAGGAAATCAGGATGCCACATGGTGTCGAATGCCCCAGATACAGTCATGTGAAAAAGTAAGTACACCCCATGTAAAGTTTTGACTTTTCAACATATTTCAACATACAGCTATTTGATCTTCATTTCAACAATATTGATAGATAAAGGTGATATAATATAACAAATATCATGAAACATTTACATTTTGTAGTCCATTGTATAATTTAAATAAACATAAATGCAAATTTCGCATGTGGAAAAAGTAAGTACACCCCTACATTTATCACTACTTCAAATACCTAATATTAGAATCAGGTGCGCCAGCTCAGGTGCAAATGATTACAACATCGTTAGAGAGGATCTTGGAGGAACCTGTCTTATTTAAACCTCATTGGTTTGCTCTTTGTTGTTGAAGTGTGCGGCGTCACTATGCCTCGATCAAAAGAGCTCTCTGAGGCCTTCAGAAAGAAGGTTAGAGCAGCCTACGAGTCTGGGAAGGGATTTAAAAACATCTCCAAACAATTTGAAATCAATCATTCGACTGTCCGCAAGATCATCTACAAGTGGAGAATATTCCAAACAACTGCCAACTTGTTCAGGCCAGGCCGCCCCAGCAAGTTCAGCCCGAGAACAGACCGCAAGATGCTGAAAGAAGTCTCTAAGGACCCCAGAATGTCATCACGGGACCTACAGGTAGCTCTTGCCACTGCTGATGTCAAAGTGCATGAGTCTACCATTAGAAAGAGGCTGCACAAATTTGATCTACATGGGAGGTGTGCCAGGAGGAAACCTTTGCTGTCCAGAAAGAACATCAGTGCAAGACTAAAGTTTGCCAATGAACACCCAGGCAAAGCCCAGCACTTCTGGAACAATGTGCTCTGGACAGATGAGTCAAAGGTAGAGCTATTTGGCCACAGTACCAGAAAACATGTTTGGCGAAAACCAAAGACAGCATTTGACCACAAGAACCTGATACCAACTGTAAAGCATGGTGGTGGAAATATTATGGCTTGGGGCAGCTTTGCTGCATCAGGGCCTGGGCAGCTCACCATCATAGAATCCACTATGAATTCTTCATTGTACCAGAGGGTGCTTGAGGATAATGTGAGGCCATCTGTCGGAAAGTTGAAGCTCAACCGAAGGTGGATCTTGCAACATGACAATGACCCGAAACATACCAGTAAATCCACCAAGGAATGGCTGAAAAGAAAGAAATGGAGGGTTCTGGAATGGCCAAGTCAAAGCCCGGATCTAAATCCCATCGAGATGTTGTGGGGGGATTTGAAACGAGCTGTGCATGCAAGAAACCCCTCAAACATCGCACAGCTGAAAGAATTCTGCATGGAGGAGTGGGCAAAAATGTCTCCCAGTCGATGTCAGAGACTGGTAGACAGTTATAAGAAACGCCTACTGGAGGTTGTTTCTGCCAAAGGGGGAAATGCCACCTATTAGAGCCAAGGGTGTACTTACTTTTTCCACATGCGAAATTTGCATTTATGTTTATTTAAATTATACAATGGACTACAAAATGTAAATGTTTCATGATATTTGTTATATTGTATCACCTTTATCTATCAATATTGTTGAAATGAAGATCAAATAGCTGTATTTTGAAATATGTTGAAAAAGTCAAAACTTTACATGGGGTGTACTTACTTTTTCACGTGACTGTATGTCATGGAGACGGTCATGACCTCTTGGTTGATTTATGGCCTCCAACCATTGCTGAGAGAGAATCAGCAGAATGTCTGGAGTTGAGTGAACAGGACAGCATCCAATCTCATTGTTAGAGATAAGGTTGTTTGAAAACAGGAAAGACATCAGCAGCAGTGATATATTCCAAGACTTTGCTTTTAATTGTAAGTAAACCTGCTGGTTTATAGTATGTTGGTAAACCTGCAAAAAAAAATTTGCCAAGTATGTTGCTCTGTAGTGTCTGTTTGTTTTTTTTATTTATCTTGAAGTGATGTTTGTTGACTTCTGGACAGACGGGAGGCAACCAAAGGAGAAGGACAGGCTGAAGGTGAAACAGTCATGTTACTTGTGATTTTAAACATCAATCTCAGGACCATGGAGACATTATTTCATACATCAGCTGGAAGAAAATAGACATTGGGAGATATCAGCATACTTCTACCCGAGCTACAAGGGCATCAGAAGATGATGGACAGAACAAAGACATCTGGTGATTTGGGATTTGAACCTGGGCTCCCCACATCATGAGCTGGGGGTTCAAATGGGAAAGTGAACACTCCAAGTCGTTTCTCTGTAAAACAATGTTGACTTTTAACAGTTTCTAGCAAAGCAATGTAATTTTTACCAGCTGGTGTTACATCTCCCTCCAACTTATTTGGCTCCAATATCGTTTGCAATGAGACAAGAATAAATACCGGTACCTACATTATTGGTGTCTTGAACTCTCATGTTGTCTTGTTTGTCAAAAGCAGAGTTTATTGCAGTCTCAGTTTGTTTCTGTAGTTTTCCATTGGCCTAGAGGAACAAAAGATGAACAAAGAGACTCATAAAATACATACACATACACATATACATATATATATATACATACATATACACATATGTAGCGGCTACCGCTGGGTTTACACAATCGCCTTGCACCTACCAAGGACGCGGAGCGATCACCATGCCGGGCTCGTCCAGGACGCCCGGGCAGGCCCGCGCTCAACTTGCCAGGCCTCGGCCGGGACGCCCGGGCATGCCCGGGCACGCCCGGCCACGCCCGCCCTCGACTTGCCAGGCCGCGGCCAGGACGCCCGGCCACGCCCCCTCTCGCCTTTCCCGGGCAAACGCTCCGGGATAATGTGTGTATATATATTGCTGCCCGATAAACGGGCTTTTCAGAGTACCCGAGTTGTTTTGTGACAATAAAGAAACTCGGACGAATTCCAGCTTTTTGTCGCGTCCATTCTTTCGACTACGTGGGAGCACAGCTCCTTCATTGGTGACCTACCGACATGGACACGGCAGTTGCCCTTAAACTGCCTACCTTCTGGGAGGCTCACGCGGCGGTTTGGTTCGCCCAGGCGGACTCCCTGTTCGCCCTGCGAGGCATCACGGCTGACGACACCCGCTTCCACCATGTGGTAGCAGCGCTCGGTTCAGCCACTGCGGCCCGCGCCCTGAGCCTCCTCGAGAGCCCGCCAGCCGTTGACAAATACGGCGCGATTAAAAAGCTCCTCCTCGACGCTTTCGCCCTCCCATCGGCGGAACGCGCACGGCGCCTGCTCGACCTGCCCGAGCTCGGCGACACGCGCCCGTCCGAGCGAATGGACTACATGCTTTTGCTGCTCGGCGAGCACTCTCCGGCATTCCTGTTCCGGGAGCTGTTCCTCCGTCAGCTGCCTAGCCCGGTATGCCTGAGCCCTGGCGAGCATGACGATCACGGATCCCCGCACCCTCGCCAGGGAAGCCGACAAGATCTCCGCGGCAGGCCAACGCATTGCAGCGGCGACCTGGGGCCCACCACCGTCTGACGCAATGCCCATGGCGCCCGAGCACCCGGCACGGTCGACGACCGAACGGCCGACGCAATTGGCGGCCGCAACGCCGAGCCGACCACCTCCAGCACGACGACCGGGGCCTCCACCTGACCAAGCGTGGTGTTACTATCATGCCAGGTTCGGACAGAAGGCCCGGACATGCCGACCCCCGTGCACCTTCGGCAGGCCGGGAAACGGCCGGGCCGGCGTTCATTACCAGCCATGAGCGCCGGCCACACAGGCAACTTACGTTTCATCACGGACAAAGCGTCCGGACGGCGCTTCCTGTGCGACACCGGCGCCCAACTGAGCGTCATACCCGCCTCCGATCAGGACAGGCAGTCCGCGGTTTGCGGCCCCTCCTTGGTTGCGGCCAACGGATCGGCCATCCGCACCTTCGGCCCGCGCAACGTCACCCTCTGCTTCGGCGGCCAATGCTTTACTTGGACGTTTGTAACCGCAAACGTGCCCATGGCTCTGCTAGGCGCCGACTTCCTCTGCGCACACGGACTGCTGGTGGACGTCCAACGGCGCCGCCTCATCAACGCCGAGACCTTCAGCTCCCTGGTATGCACATTGAGCAGCTCCGCTCCAACCGAGCTGGCATGCACCCTCCCGGCGGCGAACGAGTTTGCTCGCCTGCTCACGGAGTTCCCGGCCCTCACGCGGCCGACGTTTTCGGCCGTCGCAGTACGACATGGGATCGAGCACCACATACCAACCACGGGCCCGCCGGTCTACACCAGAGCCCGCCGCCTCGACCCAGCCAAGCTCGCCGTGGCCAAAGCCGAGTTCGACGCTTTGGAACACCTCGGCATCGTGCGGCGCTCCGATAGCGCATGGGCTTCGCCACTACACATCGTCCCAAAACCAGGGGGCGGCTGGCGCCCATGTGGCGACTACCGCCGCCTTAACGACGCTACCACCCCCGACAGGTATCCGATCCCGCACATCCAAGACTTCTCCGCCCGTCTGGCAGGATGGGTCATTTTTTCAAAAATCGATCTCATACGGGGATATCACCAGGCACCTGTCAGGGCGGCCGACGTCCCTAAAACAGCCGTCATCACGCCGTTCGGCTTATTCGAATTCCTACGGATGCCGTTTGGCCTCAAGAACGCGGCTCAGGCGTTCCAGCGCTTGATGGACGGCGTGCTGCGTGACCTGCCGTTCCTCTTCGTTTACCTGGACGACATCCTCGTCGCCAGCACGTCCCGGGCCGAGCACCTCCTCCACCTCCGAACACTGTTCGGGCGCCTCAGCGAGCACGGCCTCATCGTCAACCCGGCCAAATGCCACTTCGGCACGACGGCCGTTGATTTTTTGGGCCACCACATCACCAAGAACGGGGCCGTGCCGCTGCCAACCAAGGTCGAGGCCATCACCACGTTTCCGCGTCCCCGCTCCATAAAGGCCCTGCAGGAATTCCTGGGAATGGTGAATTTCTATCACCGCTTCGTGCCCCGCGCTGCTCAACTCATGCGGCCCCTCTACGAAGCCCTCCGGGGCAAGCCGGCCAAGCACGACATCGTCTGGTCCGCAGTAATGGACGCGGCCTTCCAAAGCTCAAAGCGGGCCCTCGCCGATGCAACACTGCTCGCTCACCCGGTGCTCAACGCTCCCATCGCCCTCACCACGGATGCCTCCGACTACGCGGTGGGCGCCGTACATGAGCAATGGGTGAACGGGGTTTGGCAGCCACTCGCTTTTTTCAGCCGGCAGCTCCGGCCGAACAAGCTCAAATATAGCACGTTTGACAGTGAGCTCCTCGGTCTACACCTGGCCGTTCGCCATTTCCGCCACCTCCTGGAGGGCCGACCCTTCACGGCGTTTGTCGACCACAAGCCGTTGGTTTACGCAATGGCCAAGGTCACGGAGCCGTGGTCGGCCCGCCAACAGCACCACCTCTCCGCCGTGTCGGAGTTTACCACGGACATCCGGCACGTCGCCGGCAAAAACAACGCCGTGGCCGACTGTCTTTCTCGGGCCAGCGCGAACGCGGTCCACCTCGGCATGGACTTCGCGCTTATGGCGGCGGACCAAACCACCGACACCACGGTGCAAGCCCTCCGGGCGGCGGACACGGGCCTCCGCCTGGCCGACATCCCCTTCGCGGACACTGTCCTGCTCTGCGACGTCTCCCAAGGCCAGCCTCGCCCCATCGTGCCCGTTACCTGGCAACGCCGCATCTTCGCCTCCCTCCACGGCCTTTCCCACCCGGGCCGGAAAGCTTCCCAGAAGCTGGTGTCGGCGCAATTCGTCTGGCACGGCCTTCGATGGGACGTCCACGATTGGACCAGCACCTGCACAGCCTGCCAACAGGCCAAGGTCCACTGACACACCCAGGCCCCGCTGGCACCTTTCAGCGTGCCCGAACGACGTTTCGACCACGTCAACGTGGATGTGGTGGGCCCCCTCCCCCCATCACGGGGGTTCACACACCTGCTCACCATGGTGGACAGGACCACCAGGTTGCCGGAGGCCGTTCCCCTCGTCTCCACCACCACCGCCGACGTGGCGCAGGCTTTCATCGCCACCTGGGTCGCCCGCTTCGGCGCACCGGCGGACATCTCGTCGGACCGCGTACCGCAGTTCACCTCCGAGCTGTGGGGCGCGGTCGCCCACAACCTGGGGGTCAAGCTCCACCGTACTACGGCCTACGACCCCCAAGCAAACGGGTTGTGCGAGCGATTCCACCGCTCCATGAAGGCCGCGCTCATGGCCGGCCTTCAAGACGGCGGTTGGGCCGACCGGCTGCCGTGGGTCCTTTTGGGCCTCCGCACGGCCCCCAAGGAGGACCTCCGGGCATCCACCGCCGAGCTTGTCTACGGCCAGGCGCTACGCGTCCCGGGTGAACTTGTGCCCGACGCTACCAGTCCCTGGTCCGCAGCTCACCAGCGCTCGGACCTCCAGGAGGCCGCCCGACGGTTTGCCCCCGTGCCAACATCCCACCATGGTGACCCCCAGTCCTACGTCCCCCCAGCGCTTCGCACAGCGGAGTACATTTTTGTGCGTCATGACGCACATCGGGGGCACTCCGGCCGCCGTACGACGAGCCCTTCCGGGTCCTGCGACGGGACGACAAGTCGTTCGTCATTGACATCGGCGGCAGGTCGGACCGGATTGCGGTGGACCGCCTCAAGCCGGCGCACGTGGACATCGACCAACCGCCACGGTTGGCCCTTCCGCCAACCGGCGAGGCCGCCCCCCGTCCACGGTGCCCCCCACCACCACACCGGACCCCCCCCCCCCACGACCCGCCAGGGGTCGCTTCGGCCGGGTCATCAGGACCCCCATCAAATTGACCCTGCCGGTGCAAGTCGATTCTGGGGGGACGTGTGTAGCGGCTACCGCTGGGTTTACACAATCGCCTTGCACCTACCAAGGACGCGGAGCGATCACCATGCCGGGCTCGTCCAGGACGCCCGGGCAGGCCCGCGCTCAACTTGCCAGGCCTCGGCCGGGACGCCCGGGCATGCTTGGCCACGCCCGCTCTCGACTTGCCAGGCCGCGTCCGGGACGCCCGGCCACGCCCCCTCTCGCCTTTCCCGGGCAAACGCTCCGGGATAATGTGTGTATATATATTGCTGCCCGATAAACGGGCTTTTCAGAGTACCCGAGTTGTTTTGTGACAATAAAGAAACCCGGACGAATTCCAGCTTTTTGTCGCGTCCATTCTTTCGACTACGTGGGAGCACAGCTCCTTCACATATATATATATATACATACATATACACACATATATATTGTTACAGATACGACTTTGATGGTATGGTGGGCCGAGCGGGATGGCCGCCGTATCCGTACAAGTTACCCGATTGTACTCGAACGTCGACGAAGCCGCGCTATGCTGGCTCAATTGGAAAGAGAAGACACCCGGCTGGGTTATAATGACACAATACGACACCAGGGGTTCAGTTCTCAAGTATATTCGTACGGAAAAAGGTTAGATTACAGGGACAAGAGGGAAACATAGGAAGGTGGGCACTTAGACACAACCTTATATTAACCCTAGACAGACCACAGATAAACGGGACAACGCTGACTCACACGGGATTTGATGGCAAGGAAAGCGGCAGTCGATGGCTCAGGTGCACCTGGCTCAGGGACAGAATCACGTACGGTGGTGTCCAGCAGATGCGGGGAGGTCGCTCAGCGCTCGTGGGTCGCGACTTTGGTGGAGATGCCGGGGAGGTCGCTCAGCGCTCGGGAGGGTGGCGTCTTGTCCTTCCAAGCTCGGGGCGCATCTGACGTCACGTCCGGCGCGGGGCCGCGTATATCCGGCGGGGAGTCACGCCCTCGCTCGTTAGCTCCGCCCCATATGGCATCGGCCCATGGCTTCTCATTGGGTGCGGGGGTTACCGGCTCCGCCCTTGACGAGGGGCCGACAGGGAGCCCCCTTCTGGGTAACCCCGTCGAGCACATGTTCAATGGCGGCCAACCGAGCCGGAGTGAGGACGCAAAGCCGCTGTTGTTGTGGTTGTTGTTGGAGCTTGAGATGATGGGAAGAGATGCGGGGAGGTATGGGAAGGTCCTAAACTCCTACTGGTGCCATATCATCACATTCTGGTGCAACGAAGAGTCATAATTAATGGAAACAAGTCCTTAACTGACATAGATTAAGAATAACTAGCAAGATGTCCTATAATTGTCTACGTGTGGTGCGGGGGACCTGGGCACGACATTTAATGGGGGAATGAAGGGGAAGATCGGCTCTAATGGGTGTTGTTTACAGACAATGGGACTAGGGAATGGGGTAAGGGAGAGTTGGGGAGTATCGGAGAAAATAGGGGAATATTTACAAGCGGATATGGAGGCCAAATTCCATATTCGCAACATTGCACCCTTCTCTACCCTCGGGGCGTCCCGACCCGATAAATTTTTACCTACTTTAGTGTGGCACGCAATGTAGTTCCCTCTACTATTAACTCTACCCTGAGTGCGACAGTTTTACAGATATTCACAAATGAGTAAATATGTCCCCCTGCGACGTTGCACCCTTCTCCTCACAGAAACACACCCACAGGATAACCGAATCCGGAAAGAATTCTCAAACTAAACATACAGCCGGTAGGGAGCATTATTTACAAGACTACGCTGCTATTTACACTACGATCCAGGACCTGTTTTTGGAGGAACACATGCAGATGTTATGCATAGAGAGAGCGCGCTTGCCAACATCGATACACCAACCCACGAGTGCTCTGTGGCCGACGGCCTTTAATAACGTGCAGAGCACCCTTCCCGCGCATCAACAGCACCACCCCACCACCAATCGGTGCAGTCACCATTGTTCATTGGAATAAAAATAACTTCAACAACCCCTAACCCTGCAGGTGTCTCTTGCTCTTCTTGTGGTGCACTTGGTGGTGTTAACTATTAGTGGTTCACCTGTATGGCATAGGTGCCACGTTGATCCCTAGGTCCATCCCCGGGTGGTGCTTGGCCGCAAACGAACTGCGGTCCATTGTGGGTGGCCACAAACATTGCGGTCCATATGGTGTACCGATCCAGGCAGCGAACAGCGAAAGTGCAGGCCCACAACTGCGTAGCCAGCACCTCTCTCTCCTCTCTCTCTACCCCAAAGCCAGATCCTCGGAGGTGGGAGACAAAAGAAGCAGACAAGTGAGTAAGGTGGTAAGGGCGCAAAAGTGCACGCAATGTAAGGTAATGCACACTGGGGGCACATGGGAACCAGGTGAGACAGGTACGTTCCTATCGTACGCCCCCCCCCCCCACCAGGTAACCTACATGGCCCCTCCCTTACCCCTTACTGCATCCACACAACACAACACTACTCATAAACATCTACTTTACAAATCAACAAACATCCCTACTGTCTTCCCCGTTCCTCCCATATACCAAATTCGTCTTCTCTCCCTCCTAACCAATCAAATTTGCCATTTTCAACTCTCATCAAAATTTGCCATCTCCAACTGAACATCAAAATTTGCCATCACCAATTCATCATCAGTCCCTCCTAGGGAGGGAGAGATGGAATCACCCCAATGTCTCATCCACGTCGTGATGCGTCTCACAAATCCAACAGCAATTCTCATTTCTGCAACACAAACAAAGAAAACACAGGTGTGGAGTCATCATCATCACCACAGGTAAGTGGCTGCGTATGGTGCGACAGGTTCATCAATCCTAACTATCTCCTAAATGACTTTAACAACTTTACACTACCCGGGGTCTCTCTCCGGCCAAACCATTGGCCCTCTTACACTATGGGTTCTAAAAACCAATTCCCATTGGCCAAACTGTGGTGCTCTTCAATTTGGGGTCTCACTCCCCCGATTCATCTCCCGGTGCCCTCGCACAATTTCTGGGCTGCGGCGTGTACCTCTCCCAGTGGGTCTACCCACCTGCACACCTCCACCACTGCAGTTGCCTCCGAGCTTACCTGCTCCTTGCCCTAACCTAACTACCTGGGGAAGGCCCTCTGGCACTCTCCCCACTCCGTGCCCTCTCTGGCACTGGGCTGCCTGATCCACACCCGGGATCCTCAGGCACCCACTCACAACTACCGGCTCCCAGAGCCCACCTGCGGCCTCACCTGGCCGACATCCTCACAGTGGTGGAGTGCCCAACCAACTACACACACTAACAGGCTACACGCCCAGCCATTTCCACAACACTAATGCACCCATTCACAACACCATTCTGCAACCGCACCACAAATGCCAATATCCAACCACAATTTACCTGCACCCTCTACCTAACACTTACACTACCCGCCCCGGGTACTCGTGAAAGGGGTCCACTCTTCCCCCATCCACACCTTCGCACCATGCACACCACTCCGTACCACTTACTCCAACTTTCTCCACACACCTGTACTTGCACACCTGTGCTCTCACACCTGGTGCCACCGGCACCCTTCTCTCCCCAAGCGCATTCGCGCTGATCCACAACACTCACTACTCATACACTGCTCCACACACCTGTCCAGTTGCACACCTGTGCAATCACACCTGTTCAATTCTCACAAACACGGCATCATCTCAGCTAACTACTCCCTTCTGAAACTTGCGCTTCCCAGTCGTCCCTTTAAACTATTGCGCTCCCTCGTCATTATAATCCACACTAATCTGCCTGCGTCCCCACTACAGGTATCAGTCACTAACTAACCTTAACGTTACCTAAGGTCATCTTCGCTAGATCCCTACAATATAACCTAACCCACCCGGGCTAGTTTTCACTGCCATACACCCCATAAACTATTGCTCCTTTGCCCCCCCCATGGGAAGGGTGGCAAGGATGCCATCCCACCACATCGGGGGCCTCTCACTACCAATTTTGCACATCAAATTTCAACAAATTAAAAATTTGCCAATCATCTGCCAATCACTGTACCATTACCAATCATCACTCTGCCAATCCTTTGCCAATCATCAAATTTCGCCTTTTTCTAATTTCGGGGCCAAAACACTAACCTCATCACCCAGTCTACTCACTACTGCCTCTCGGTGCGCCAATTCCTGTCCAAAGCCCGGCTTCGTAAAGCCAAGCAATGGATGCTGGTTGTTTTGTGCCAGCGGCTGGCTGCATCCTGCCTTCGGTGCAGGGAAGGAGGTTTACCCGGCCCGAGATCCCACGCACCTTCTCGGCACGGAGCCATCCAATGCCCCGATCTCGACCTGCCGGCACGTCTCACCAAAAAGTGGTCGCCATGACGACCCTTTCTATCGGGCTGCAAGCTCCGCCTAGTGGAGCCTGGACGCGGCCGTTCAAAGCGAGGCCCGGCACGCACCGAGGGCCTGCTTCGGCTATAAGTCGTTCTAAACTCTATCCCGTCTAACGTCGATGCTTCACCTGGACGCTTACACCCCGCAGCCCGTTCCTTGCTCACACATCCAGCCGTGCCCATGCTCCTCGTACCTTTCCTTACACACCCAGGTACACTCATTCCACTCACAGCCTTGGTCACACACCTGACCACCGAACACTTTGGCACACATTCGTTGCTCGCACACCTCACCAATACACCGCTTCGCGCCCCCTCCTCGGTCACCTCCTCTGTGACAATCACAGGTGTGCTCTCATTCGCACACCCAACCACGTGCCTCACCACCAACTCCAGCGTGCATTCCCACTCACGCTCTACCATTCCAGGTGTGCATCCTTCCATCCCAGGTGTACATCCTCGCTCACCTGTCACAACTAACTCACGCTCCATGTCACTCTCACTACTTTCACCTCCATTCCTGACAGCGCACTCACCCTTACTCTTGACAGCGCACTCTTTCCTCGTGCACCTGCCCGTCACACACCTTTCTCGCGCACACTCTCCCGTTACACCCTCTGTAACACTCACCACTGGTGTGCATTCTTCCTTGCCTTTGACAGCGCACTCTTTCCTCATGTACCTGTCCATCACACACCTTTCTCGCGCACACTCTCCCGTTACACCCTCTGTAACACTCACCACAGGTGTGCATTCTTCCTTGCCTTTGACAGCGCACTCTTTCCTCATGTACCTGTCCATCACACACCTTTCTCGCGCACACTCTCCCGTTACACCCTCTGTAACACTCACCACAGGTGTACACTCTCTCGTTACTTCCTCCGTAACACTCACCACACCGCGCTTCCATGTACCCCCTCGCACACGCGCTTCGACCGGCTCACTCCTGACGGCACACTCACTCCTCGGCGTGCACTTTTTCCTCACACACCCCATGGTCGGACATTCTCGCACACCTCCTTTTTCGCACACCAGACCTTTCGCACACTTCACCAGTGGCCTCTCACGAACACCCGGGTCCATCTCGACCCCCAAGCTCATTAAATCCCCTGGCGCATCATACGCACGACCATATTGGTCACCACTTACACCGGGTCCTCTTCCTCTTCGCTTCTCCTCCATCACCTGCGAATCCCTCATCCGGTTACTGAGCACATCATCACGATCCAAACACAGACTTTGGACCAATTCTTTTACTTCCTCCTTTATCTCTTTCTTATCCTCTCTCCGTCGCTTCTTAATTTCGCTCACCCCTTCTTCCACTTCTTCTAATTTGTGCCTCACCTCTTTTATTCCCCGGTACGTCTCCTCAAGCTCGTCCTCCAAGGCTACCTTGACCGTTTCCATGTGCGTCCTCACCTGCCGGTCCTTCGTCTCCATTACCTCTATCACCTCGTCCAACCTCGTTGTCAGTCCCTCACGTACCATCTGACATTCCCTCTTTGTCGCTATTAAGTCGTTTTTTATGTCGTTTTGTGTCGCTTTTAAACCTCCTAATACCGCAGTGTTCCTTTGAACCTGCTCCACTAACTCCGTTTGTCCCACCGTCAGCCGCTCCACCTCCTGCGTCAGGCCCTCTACGCCCCCTTGCAATTTTACAGTCCCCTTTCTCACCTCCTTCTCCATGTGCTCCTTACAGTGCCTCACCTCCTCGCGCACTCCTCCGACCTCCTCACTCACTCCTCTTCTGATCTCCTCTCCCATCACTTGCATCTCCTGCCCAGATGCCACCCTCATCTGCTCCATTTCCTCCCTGTGAGCATCCAGTTTGGTTTCTACCCCCATTCTGACCCCCTCTATCTGCTGCTCCATTTGTTTAACTTCCCTTTCCGCTTGGTCCCTCATGTCCCTCAATTTGCCTTCCATACTGTTTTCTAACCCCTCTAACCCTTTTTGCATCCCTTCCATTTGATTCTCTTGAGCGGCCATTCTGTTTTCTACCCCCGTTAACCCATGTTTCACCTCTTTTATCCCGTTGTCTAACCCCTCAAAATTATTGTCTAACTTCCCAATTTTCTTGTCTAACTCCTCAAAATTATTGTCTAACTTCTCACCGGTACCCCTCGCTTCGTCCCTCATTACCCCCAATTGCTCACTCCGAGCCCTCGCTTCGTCCCTCATTACCCCCATTTGGTTTTCCAATCGCTCACCCTGAGCATCCATCCGGTTTCCCAACCGCTCATTATCAGCCCTCGTTTCCTCCCTCATTTTCTCGCTATTCTGGGCCATAAGGGCCTTCATTTGTATGAAAAAAAGGCCCCAATCCATCGGGGGCGCTGCCACGGTCGCTGGCGCGGTGATCAGCGAGGCGCCATTTTGCGCGCCCGCTTCTTCGTGCGTGACGGCGCTATTTTGCGAACCTGCCGCCCTCACTGCTTCGCTCTCCTCCTGTCCCTCATTTTGGTCCTGGATCGACCCTACCTCACTCTCCCCTACCGGACCCCAGCCGTCTTGATCCGCCATAGCGCGACTTGCAAAATTCGAGTTTCGTAAAACAAAACAAATTTCGGCCGCTCCAAATTTTGACCAAATTTTTTTTTTTCCTCTATTCGTTTTTTTTTTTCTTCAAAATTTGGTCGGGCCTCGAATCTCACTCCCGACACCAATTGTTACAGATACGACTTTGATGGTATGGTGGGCCGAGCGGGATGGCCGCCGTATCCGTACAAGTTACCCGATTGTACTCGAACGTCGACGAAGCCGCGCTATGCTGGCTCAATTGGAAAGAGAAGACACCCGGCTGGGTTATAATGACACAATACGACACCAGGGGTTCAGTTCTCAAGTATATTCGTACGGAAAAAGGTTAGATTACAGGGACAAGAGGGAAACATAGGAAGGTGGGCACTTAGACACAACCTTATATTAACCCTAGACAGACCACAGATAAACGGGACAACGCTGACTCACACGGGATTTGATGGCAAGGAAAGCGGCAGTCGATGGCTCAGGTGCACCTGGCTCAGGGACAGAATCACGTACGGTGGTGTCCAGCAGATGCGGGGAGGTCGCTCAGCGCTCGTGGGTCGCGACTTTGGTGGAGATGCCGGGGAGGTCGCTCAGCGCTCGGGAGGGTGGCGTCTTGTCCTTCCAAGCTCGGGGCGCATCTGACGTCACGTCCGGCGCGGGGCCGCGTATATCCGGCGGGGAGTCACGCCCTCGCTCGTTAGCTCCGCCCCATATGGCATCGGCCCATGGCTTCTCATTGGGTGCGGGGGTTACCGGCTCCGCCCTTGACGAGGGGCCGACAGGGAGCCCCCTTCTGGGTAACCCCGTCGAGCACATGTTCAATGGCGGCCAACCGAGCCGGAGTGAGGACGCAAAGCCGCTGTTGTTGTGGTTGTTGTTGGAGCTTGAGATGATGGGAAGAGATGCGGGGAGGTATGGGAAGGTCCTAAACTCCTACTGGTGCCATATCATCACATTCTGGTGCAACGAAGAGTCATAATTAATGGAAACAAGTCCTTAACTGACATAGATTAAGAATAACTAGCAAGATGTCCTATAATTGTCTACGTGTGGTGCGGGGGACCTGGGCACGACATTTAATGGGGGAATGAAGGGGAAGATCGGCTCTAATGGGTGTTGTTTACAGACAATGGGACTAGGGAATGGGGTAAGGGAGAGTTGGGGAGTATCGGAGAAAATAGGGGAATATTTACAAGCGGATATGGAGGCCAAATTCCATATTCGCAACAATATATAATATATATACAAACACACACATATATATATATATACATACATATACACACACACATATATATATACATACATACATACATACATGAAGGACAGAACAACTTCATGTATTCATATACAACAACTCATATACAACTTCATATAACTATAACTCCATACACAGACTTGGCATTTAATATGGAATTTTTTTTTTTTCTTGACTTGGGTTTACTTTCTTAACTCAGTATATCAATCTGGTGAGTTTCTTTTACACTTTAGTGATTTATTTGTTAAAAGAACCATGTCACTGATTGTCTGTCGCAGCAAGAAGTCAACAACAGGATTATATCACAGGTGGCGTGGCAAAATGTACGGACAGGTGCATTTGATGATTGGCTTCACAGTTGGGTATACAAGGGTTGTTGCGTTCTGTATTAGTGGAAAACAACTGCTGCACGTCTCCAAAAGTTATTGCCGCTTCCTCTGGAGATGGTTCGTCAACTCGACAATGCTGTTTGTCATGGAGTGGTGGATTTACGAAATTACGGCATGAAACAGCGGGCTATTGCTCGGCAGTATGGCATCACTCAAGGTCAGGTGTCAAAGATCCTGAAACGAAATGCTCAGATGGGTGTCCCTACTCCAATACCGAGGCCAGGACGTCCCCGCAGAACCACAAGGAGGGATGATCGCCAGCTGCACCGGTTAGTCCGCAATGGCCGTACTAAGTCAGCTAATCGGCTTAGGGCTGAGTGGCAGAAACTGACAAATGTGCCTGTATCCGGAAGGCTAGTCAACCAACGACTGGTTCAAGCAGGCTATCGTGCCAGGCATCCCCTGAGAAAGCCATGCCTGACCAGACAACACTGCCAGCGCCGATTGCAGTGGGCCAGAGAGCACCGTCAATGGCAGCCAGGACACTGGAATCATGTGATCTTCAGTGACGAGACTAGATTTCTGGTCTATCGTCAAGATGGCCACGTCCGAGTGCGCAAACAAGTGCATGAAGCCTACAACAAAGATTGTATAGTGCCAAGAGTCCAAGCTGGAGGTGGTGGGGTGACCGTTTGGGCTGCTTTTCATGCAGGGGGCAAAACTGACCTGGTTGTTCTGAATGGAAACCTGAACCAGTTCAAGTACAGGGCCATTCTGGAAGAAACATTGCTTCCATTTGCTCGTGCAGCCTTTCGAGGAAACTTTGTCTTCCAAGATGACAATGCACGGCCTCATCGTGCTCGCATGATCCAACACTTTCTTGCTGACCGTGGTGTAGAGCATATGGAGTGGCCTGCCATGTCCCCGGTATGAATCCGATAGAGAACTTGTGGGCAGAATTAACGCATCAAATCGACCACTTGGACCAGCAGCCGACCTCTGTGCGTGAATTGCAGCAGGCTATTGTCACTGCATGGCAAGCGATTCCTTTCCAAACCTTGGCAAATCTCGTGAACAGCATGCCTCAACGTGTACGTGCTCTCCTGAATGCTCGTGGGGGTTACACGAAGTACTGAACTGTAATTTTACTGTCCGTAATCCCAGTCGTAATTTAACTTTTGTTTTTGTTAAAAAAAAATTTGGCTAATGTGCAAAATAAAGAGATACTTCTGGAAAACGTACAGAAGTTTAACACAGTACTGTCCATGAATTGAGTTCGATATCAGTTTACATCACTTTCAAGGATCAATTTATTTATTTCGAAATGTCAAATGTGGTTTTTGTTTCTTTTAAAGGTCACTAACAAAATCTAGAATAATTTCAACATAATTCCAATGAACTTTTGGTTCTAAGACATCTTGAAAAGTAAGTTCACCCCCACAAAAAAAATATTCCATATTAAATGCCAAGTCTGTATATACACATACATACATACACACATACACATATACTGTATATACCTACATATATCTCGAATAACATATAAAGCTCTTCCTAACCAGTAACTATACCTCATTCACTCATTGGTGTTTAGTACCTTATAGGTGGGAAGAAAGCTGAAATTTGGTGTTTGGTGGAACCCAACAGTTTCAATGATGTGGAACTTCTTGAACAGGGGTAATACATAATAAGTATTACATTGACTTATTATGCAATAAGGTGAAACAAGCAATGTGCAGCAGGTAACAGCCAGGTATGCAATTCTCTTTACTTTCTCCCCAAATGCTTTACCTACACTCCCATATTGTCTTTTCTCCTTCCTATCATCCTCCAAAATTTTCCTTTTCTCAATTTAGATATCCCCATTTTTATTTCACCATTTTTAATAACGTCCAGAAAGTGTTTCCTCGAATTCGCCAGAGACGACTTGTTTTGGCGAATACATTTGTATCAACGAATAATTTTAAGAATAAATTCAAAAAGAGTTTCATGTTAGTCACGCTGCAGGCAAGTGGATTTTACCTCAATGATATTCCACTATTCTGTATATGGAAAAAGATTGATCATGTGACCTTATTGATGCCGACAAAGACTCTCATATTGCTCTGTAAACTATAACTTCTTGGAAATGTGAAATAAAGAAAATCCCTTACGATTCTAAACAAGTCAGAAATGGTGTTAAAATGGTTTAGTAAAGCGAGTCTGGTGCTGACAAAAAAATGGTGAGTTTTGTGTTACATATTTATGGGAATGTATGTGAATTACTATTCAGGTCTTTGCTTATCAATGTGTAGTCGATTAAGGGTTGTTGTGGTTGGAGGGTCAGGAGCCCTTCTGGAAAAAGAGACCGGAAACGGAAGAAGAAAAGACACGAGGTCGAGAGAAGCGACGAGGATTTTTCTTCCTCGCCCCGCTCCGACGAGAGGTGGGATCGATATTGAGCCGTGTGGAAAAGCGGCGTTCCCGAGCCCGTCTGGCGAGAGGAGTTACCGGGACGGATACCTGCCCGGTGGACACGTCAAGCTGCCGTGGGGCCGTGCACCGACCCAGCGTCTGGCACCGTTCGCGGCACCGTCTACAAAGACGCGTACGGGTCGCACGTTGGGGCCTAACACGCGTTGCAAGCGGCGTGTGGCTTTTGCCTGCTGTACAGTACCCGCTTCGCGTGGCCAAGAGGGGGCTGCAACCTTGGTTCCCGGTACGATACCTGCCCGGTGGAAAAACGTCCACCCGGGGTTCGTTCAACCGCCCGAGTGCGGCGAAGCCGACCATCATCTTGGTCAGGAGGGGCCCAGAGACATTGTGAGGGACAGAGACCAAAGGGGGTCGTGAGTACAAAAGGGGACACACGTATGTAAGATGGCCATCTTAATCATCTAGGGGATTGATTGTGGAGTGTGAATTGTGGATGGTGGATTGCTCGGGGAATATATCCTTGATTGTATCATTGAAATTGTATGGTATCATTACCATTGAAATATATCATTGAAAATCAGTTTTCTCTTGGGGTGGAATTCCTAGGGATTGCGTTGCGAAAGCGCATATATAATACCACTGTCTGGCGAAGTTCCTCTCACGGTCCGGGGGTCACCGAGACCAGGTAGTCACCGAGGGGACCACGTAACAGAATTGGGGGCTCGTCCAAATTACGATTTGCGGATTCGCAATTGGGTCTACGTCCGGGATCTAAAATTGTATAAATTAATAAAATAATATTTTTATTAATTAAAATTTATTAATTAAGTATTAATTGGTAAATTTTTGGGGAAATTGGGGGTAAAGTATTGGGTGAAGGTTAACAGGGGTTAACGATAGGCACCATGGCGTTTGTGGCACAGAACTTTGTGGTAACCCTGAGTGAGGCACAGTTCCGAGCGTTACTAAAGTCGGACCTCTTGAAATTGGCCAAACATTTTAACTTGGAGGTCCGAACTAATTTGAGGAAGGCAGAGTTGCAGGCCACGGTGATACAATCTATGGTGGGATTAGGAACATGGGACGAGTTAGCCTGGGAGTGGCTACCCGAAGAACCAGAAGACGTTGAGCTCCGGAAACTGGAGTTGCAATTACGGAGCCAGGAACGGATCAAAGAAGAAGAAAGGAAAGCAGAAAAGGAAAGAGCAGAAGAAGAAAGGAAAGCAGAAAAGGAAAGAGCAGAAGAAGAAAGGAAAGCAGAGGAGAGGAGAGAAGAGAAACAAGCAGAGGAGAGGAGAGCTGCAAGGGAACTCGAAGCAGAGGAGAGAAAAGCAGAAAGGGAATTAAAGGAATGTGACATGGAGCTTCGGCAGGAAATTAAATTCAAGGAGCTGGAGTTAATGAGAGAACGGGGAGAGGCACCACCCTTGCTGACGGGGTCGACACCTAACCAGAAAACCTGGGATGTGGGCAGACATGTGAGGCTAGTTCCACCGTTCAGTGAAAAGGAAGTCGCGAAATTTTTTCCACACTTTGAGAAAGTGGCTCGACAATTAAACTGGCCGGAGGAGGCCTGGACCATACTAGTGCAAAGTGTGCTGGTGGGAAAAGCTCAAGAGATTTATTCGGCGCTACCAATGGACCAATGTGCAGATTATGAGGTACTGAAGAAGCACATCCTCAAAGCCTATGAGTTGGTTCCGGAAGCTTACAGGCAAAAATTCAGGAATGCCAGGAAGAGGGAGAGTGAGACCCATGTGGAGTTTGCCAGAGTGAAAGAAAACATGTTTGATCGGTGGTGTGAGTCAAAAGGAGTCGGGAAAGACTTCGAAACATTGCGTGACTTGATCCTGGTGGAGGAATTTCAGCAGTGTGTCCACGAGGACATCAAAGTGTACCTGCAGGAAAAGAAAGTACCAAAGTTGTGGGACGCAGCCACCATGGCAGATGATTATGCCTTAACCCACCGAATAGGGGTCCACGAACCTAACTCCTCGCCTAGATCTCCGCAGGGGAGGTGGGGAACAGCAGGTGCGGAGAACGACAATACATGGCGGCGGCCTCGAGAGGATTATGGGGACAACGCGGATACCCCACCTGTTCGAAATCAGAGGGATGCGGGCCCAAGACAAACTTATATTTCGGGGGGCCCGAGGCAGACCACGAGTTTTTCCTCCGGGCCTACTTGCGCTTTTTGCAAGAAACCTGGACACTTGATGTCCAGTTGTTACCGCATGAAAAGGGAAGACCCAGAGCGGAGTCCGACTATTACGACTCCAAATGCAATGGCCATTGTGAGAAATCGCCATCAAAAGGGTTACCAACCATTTATTTCAGAGGGGTTTGTGTCACTGGATGGAGCCTCGACTAACCGGAGACCGGTTAGGATATTGAGGGACACAGGAGCACATCAATCTTTAATGCTTGAAGGCATTTTGCCATGGTCCGAGGAGACGGCAACGGGGGATAGTGTTCGTTTACAGGGGTTCGGGGGCGGTGTTAGTGCTCCACTTCATGTCATCCATTTGGAGTCCGATTTGGTGTCAGGACCGGTCACCGTCGGTTTACAAGCCACACTTCCTGTAGAGGGTGTATCTGTGGTTATCGGGAATGATTTGGCCGGGGGTCAAGTTTATGGTAACCTGAGGGTTGGTAAAGAGCCCAGCAGGGAAAATAACACCACACCAGCTCGGGATGGCGACAAAAGTACCAAGTTATTTGTAGGGGGACTGAACTTCAAAACAGAGGAAGAAGTTCTGACCTCTGTCTTCAACAGATATGGGCCGCTGGTGGAAGTGCGGTTGGTAAGAGACGGGGAAACGCAACAGTCAAGAGGGTTCGGCTTTGTCACGTTTGCAAGCACAAAAGACGCCAGAGAGGCAGAGAAGAATTGGAATGGCAAGGATTTGGAGGGTCGGACCATAACAGTAGGGAAGGCATTTCGTAGGCGTCGAGAGGTCTACAGGAGAGTACAACTGGGCGGTAGTTTTGGTGGTGGCCGCAATCAATATTATTATGGAGGCTCCCTGAGTTACGGCAGCTCCCGAAGGAAGGATTGTCAAAGTAGTGGCCGAGAAGGAGACCGCTATTCATGGGACTACAGTGACAAGCGGTCCCACCATAATTATTAGGGAAATTCTGAAAAGCTGAAGCACTGAATGCGGCGGAGCCGCCGAGCCAAGATTCCTACACGGATTAACCGTGAACGCCACGTTCCTAAAGGCGTCCATGTAGTGAACTTTCATGCACGGACTAACCGTGAACTCCACGTTCCTCAAGGCGCCCATGTAGAGAACTTTCCTGCACGGACTAACCGTGAACTCCACGTTCCTAAAGGCATCCATGTAGTGAATACTCGGCTTGGCCTCCCGGAAAAAGTGCTATCGAGTTGTTTAACTTTGGATCTTTGATCAACCCCTTAACCTTCATTCACAGGAAACTGACAGTCAAAGTCAGAGGGTCATGAGATGGAGTTTGGCTTGGCAGGAGTCCAACGGGAAATTGAACATGTAAAGGGCAGGGACAATGTCGTTGCTGGTGCTTTGTCCAGAGTGAATTACCTTTGAAAATCTCTGGGGGTTGTGTGAAATTTTGTTGCTTTATTTTTAAGTGATAACTGTGCCCGGGGGGAACTGATAATGTGGGGGGGGGGGTTGAGTTATCTGGTTTGTTTATCCAAGTTGGCCGGCAAAGAAAGTTTTCGCTGGGTTCAAACTTTCTTTCTTGAAGGGGGGGAGTGTTACATATTTATGGGAATGTATGTGAATTACTATTCAGGTCTTTGCTTATCAATGTGTAGTCGATTAAGGGTTGTTGTGGTTGGAGGGTCAGGAGCCATTCTGGAAAAAGAGACCGGAAACGGAAGAAGAAAAGACACGAGGTCGAGAGAAGCGACGAGGATTTTTCTTCCTCGCCCCGCTCCGACGAGAGGTGGGATCGATATTGAGCCGTGTGGAAAAGCGGCGTTCCCGAGCCCGTCTGGCGAGAGGAGTTACCGGGACGGATACCTGCCCGGTGGACACGTCAAGCTGCCGTGGGGCCGTGCACCGACCCAGCTTCTGGCACCGTTCGCGGCACCGTCT